>NW_027278427.1:0-211691 GCF_030028105.1 Mobula birostris
CATGTGGGAAGTTAACCTAAGGTGTTTCCATTAGGTTTGCACTAAGTACTTTGGTGTAAAATTGAAGTGTATACTATTTGTACTGACAAAGCATTGTATGCACTGAGATAACAACTTTGTTGTCTTGATGTATAGAGGTATGAAAAAACTTTCAAACTGCTCATAATCATGAGGGAAGTTAACCAAAGGTGTTTCCATTAGGTTTGCAGTCAGGACTTTTCAGTACAATTTACGTGTATACTACTGTTACGTCAAAGCATTGTATGCACTGAGATAACAACTTTTTTGTCTCAATGTCTAAAGGCATGAAACAACTTTCAGTCACCTCAGAATCATGTGGGAAGTTAACCTAAGGTGTTTCCATTAGTTTTGCAGTAAGTTCTTTGGTGTAAAATTGAAATGAATACTATTTGTATTGTCAAAGCATTGGAAGCACTGAGAAAAGAACTTTTTTGTCTTGATGAGCAGAGGCATGAAACTGCTTTCAAACTACTCATAATCATGTGGGAAGTTGAACTAGGGTGTTTCCATTAGGTTTGCACTAAGTACTTTGGTGTAAAATTCAAATCTATAATACTTTTAATGTCAAAGCACTCTAATCTCTGAGAAATCAACTTTTTTGTCTTTATGTACAGAGGCATGAAACAACTTGCAGACATTTCAGAATCATGTGGGAAGTTAACCTAAGGTGTTTCCATTAGGTTTGCAGTAAGTACTTTGGTGTAAAATTGAAATGTATACTCTTTGTATTGTCAAAGCATTGTATGCACTGAGAGAACAACTTTTTTGTCCTGATGTCTAGAGGCATGAAACAACTTTCAGTCATCTCAGAATCATGTGGGAAGATAACCAAAGGTGTTTCCATTAGGTTTGCAGTAAGTACTTTGGTTTAAAATTGAAATGCATACTCTTTGTATTGTCAAAGCATTGTATGCACTGAGATAACAACTTTGTTGTCTTGATGTATAGACGCATGAAACAACTTTCAGTCATCTCAGAATCATGTGGGAAGATAACCTAAGGTGTTTCCATTAGGTTTGCAGTAAGTACTTTGGTGTTAAAATTGAAAAGTATACTCTTTGTATTGTCAAAGCATTGTATGCACTGAGATAACAACTTTTTTGTCTCAATGTCTAAAGGCATGAAACAACTTTCAGTCACCTCAGAATCATGTGGGAAGTTAACCTAAGGTGTTTCCATTAGTTTTGCAGTAAGTTCTTTGGTGTAAAATTGAAATGAATACTATTTGTATTGTCAAAGCATTGGAAGCACTGAGAAAAGAACTTTTTTGTCTTGATGAGCAGAGGCATGAAACTGCTTTCAAACTACTCATAATCATGTGGGAAGTTGAACTAGGGTGTTTCCATTAGGTTTGCACTAAGTACTTTGGTGTAAAATTCAAATCTATAATACTTTTAATGTCAAAGCACTCTATTCTCAGAGAAATCAACTTTTTTGTCTTAATGCACAGAGGCATGAAACAACTTGCAGACATTTCAGAATCATGTGGGAAGTTAACCTAAGGTGTTTCCATTAGGTTTGCACTAAGTACTTTGGTGTAAAATTGAAGTGTATACTATTTGTATTGTCAAAGCATTGTATGCACTGAGATAACAACTTTGTTGTCTTGATGTATAGAGGCATGAAACACCTTTCAACCTGCTCATAATCATGTTGGAAGGTAACCTGAGGTGTTTGCATTAGGTTTGCAGTCAGGACTTTTCAGGACATTTGAAGTGTATACTACTGTTACATCAAAACATTGTATGCACTGAAATAACAACTTTTTTGTCTTAATGTCTAGAGGCATGAAACAACTTTCAGTCATCTCAGAATCATGTGGGAAGTTAACCTAAGGTGTTTCCTTTAGGTTTGCACTAAGTACTTTGGTGTAAAATTGAAATGCATACTATTTGTATTGTCAAAGCTTTGGAAGCACTGAGAAAAGAACTTTTTTGTCTTGACGAGCAGAGGCATGAAACTACTTTCAAACTACTCATAATCATGTGGGAAGTTGAACTAGGGTGTTTCCATTAGGTTTGCACTAAGTACTTTGGTGTAAAATTCAAATCTATAATACATTTAATGTCAAAGCACTCTAATCTCTGAGAAATCAACTTTTTTGTCTTTATGTACAGAGGCATGAAACAACTTGCAGACATTTCAGAATCATGTGGGAAGTTAACCTAAGGTGTTTCCATTAGGTTTGCAGTCAGTACTTTGGTGTAAAATTGAAATGTATACTATTTGTATTGCAAAGCTTTGGAAGCACTGAGAAAAGAACTTTTTGGTCTTGATGTATATAGGCATGAAACAACTTTCAAACTGCTCATAATCATGTGGGAAGTTAACCAAAGGTGTTTCCATTAGGTTTGCAGTAAGTACTTTGGTTTAAAATTGAAATGCATACTCTTTGTATTGTCAAAGCATTGTATGCACTGAGAGAACAACTTTTTTGTCCTGATGTCTAGAGGCATGAAACAACTTTCAGTCATCTCAGAATCATGTGGGAAGATAACCAAAGGTGTTTCCATTAGGTTTGCAGTAAGTACTTTGGTTTAAAATTGAAATGCATACTCTTTGTATTGTCAAAGCATTGTATGCACTGAGATAACAACTTTGTTGTCTTGATGTATAGTCGCATGAAACAACTTTCAGTCATCTCAGAATCATGTGGGAAGATAACCTAAGGTGTTTCCATTAGGTTTGCAGTAAGTACTTTGGTGTTAAAATTGAAAAGTATACTCTTTGTATTGTCAAAGCATTGTATGCACTGAGATAACAACTTTTTTGTCTCAATGTCTAAAGGCATGAAACAACTTTCAGTCACCTCAGAATCATGTGGGAAGTTAACCTAAGGTGTTTCCATTAGTTTTGCAGTAAGTTCTTTGGTGTAAAATTGAAATGAATACTATTTGTATTGTCAAAGCATTGGAAGCACTGAGAAAAGAACTTTTTTGTCTTGATGAGCAGAGGCATGAAACTGCTTTCAAACTACTCATAATCATGTGGGAAGTTGAACTAGGGTGTTTCCATTAGGTTTGCACTACGTACTTTGGTGTAAAATTCAAATCTATAATACTTTTAATGTCAAAGCACTCTATTCTCAGAGAAATCAACTTTTTTGTCTTAATGCACAGAGGCATGAAACAACTTGCAGACATTTCAGAATCATGTGGGAAGTTAACCTAAGGTGTTTCCATTAGGTTTGCACTAAGTACTTTGGTGTAAAATTGAAGTGTATACTATTTGTATTGTCAAAGCATTGTATGCACTGAGATAACAACTTTGTTGTCTTGATGTATAGAGGCATGAAACACCTTTCAACCTGCTCATAATCATGTTGGAAGGTAACCTGAGGTGTTTGCATTAGGTTTGCAGTCAGGACTTTTCAGGACATTTGAAGTGTATACTACTGTTACATCAAAACATTGTATGCACTGAAATAACAACTTTTTTGTCTTAATGTCTAGAGGCATGAAACAACTTTCAGTCATCTCAGAATCATGTGGGAAGTTAACCTAAGGTGTTTCCTTTAGGTTTGCACTAAGTACTTTGGTGTAAAATTGAAATGCATACTATTTGTATTGTCAAAGCTTTGGAAGCACTGAGAAAAGAACTTTTTTGTCTTGACGAGCAGAGGCATGAAACTACTTTCAAACTACTCATAATCATGTGGGAAGTTGAACTAGGGTGTTTCCATTAGGTTTGCACTAAGTACTTTGGTGTAAAATTCAAATCTATAATACATTTAATGTCAAAGCACTCTAATCTCTGAGAAATCAACTTTTTTGTCTTTATGTACAGAGGCATGAAACAACTTGCAGACATTTCAGAATCATGTGGGAAGTTAACCTAAGGTGTTTCCATTAGGTTTGCAGTCAGTACTTTGGTGTAAAATTGAAATGTATACTATTTGTATTGCAAAGCTTTGGAAGCACTGAGAAAAGAACTTTTTGGTCTTGATGTATATAGGCATGAAACAACTTTCAAACTGCTCATAATCATGTGGGAAGTTAACCAAAGGTGTTTCCATTAGGTTTGCAGTAAGTACTTTGGTGTAAAATTGAAATGCATACTCTTTGTATTGTCAAAGCATTGTATGCACTGAGAGAACAACTTTTTTGTCCTGATGTCTAGAGGCATGAAACAACTTTCAGTCATCTCAGAATCATGTGGGAAGATAACCAAAGGTGTTTCCATTAGGTTTGCAGTAAGTACTTTGGTTTAAAATTGAAATGCATACTCTTTGTATTGTCAAAGCATTGTATGCACTGAGATAACAACTTTGTTGTCTTGATGTTTTGACGCATGAAACAACTTTCAGTCATCTCAGAATCATGTGGGAAGATAACCTAAGGTGTTTCCATTAGGTTTGCAGTAAGTACTTTGGTGTTAAAATTGAAATGTATACTCTTTGTATTGTCAAAGCATTGTATGCACTGAGATAACAACTTTTTTGTCTCAATGTCTAAAGGCATGAAACAACTTTCAGTCACCTCAGAATCATGTGGGAAGTTAACCTAAGGTGTTTCCATTAGTTTTGCAGTAAGTTCTTTGGTGTAAAATTGAAATGAATACTATTTGTATTGTCAAAGCATTGGAAGCACTGAGAAAAGAACTTTTTTGTCTTGATGAGCAGAGGCATGAAACTGCTTTCAAACTACTCATAATCATGTGGGAAGTTGAACTAGGGTGTTTCCATTAGGTTTGAACTAAGTACTTTGGTGTAAAATTCAAATCCATAATACTTTTAATGTCAAAGCACTCTATTCTCAGAGAAATCAACTTTTTTGTCTTAATGCACAGAGGCATGAAACAACTTGCAGACATTTCAGAATCATGTGGGAAGTTAACCTAAGGTGTTTCCATTAGGTTTGCACTAAGTACTTTGGTGTAAAATTGAAGTGTATACTATTTGTATTGTCAAAGCATTGTATGCACTGAGATAACAACTTTGTTGTCTTGATGTATAGAGGCATGAAACACCTTTCAACCTGCTCATAATCATGTTGGAAGGTAACCTGAGGTGTTTGCATTAGGTTTGCAGTCAGGATTTTTCAGGACATTTGAAGTGTATACTACTGTTACATCAAAACATTGTATGCACTGAAATAACAACTTTTTTGTCTTGATGTCTAGAGGCATGAAACAACTTTCAGTCATCTCAGAATCATGTGGGAAGTTAACCTAAGGTGTTTCCTTTAGGTTTGCACTAAGTACTTTGGTGTAAAATTGAAATGCATACTATTTGTATTGTCAAAGCTTTGGAAGCACTGAGAAAAGAACTTTTTTGTCTTGACGAGCAGAGGCATGAAACTACTTTCAAACTACTCATAATGATGTGGGAAGTTGAACTAAGGTGTTTCGTTTGGGTTTGCACTGAGTACTTTGGTGTAAAATTCAAATGTATAATACTTTTAATGTCAAAGCACTCTATTCTCTGAGAAATCAACTTTTTTGTCTTTATGTACAGAGGCATGAAACAACTTGCAGACATTCCAGAATCATGAGGGAAGTTAACCTAAGGTGTTTCAATTAGGTTTGCAGTAAGCACTTTGGTGTAAAATTGAAATGTATACTCTTTGTATTTTCAAAGCGTTGTATGCACTGAGATAACAACTTTTTTGTCTTGATGTCTAGAGGCATGAAACAACTTTCAGTCATCTCAGAATCATGTGGGAAGTTAACCTAAGGTGTTTCCATTAGGTTTGCACTAAGTACTTTGGTGTAAAATTCAAATGTATAATACTTTTAATGTCAAAGCACTCTATTCTCTGAGAAATCAACTTTTTTGTCTTTATGTACAGAGGCATGAAACAACTTGCAGACATTTCAGAATCATGTGGGAAGTTAACCTTAGGTGTTTCCATTAGGTTTGCAGTAAGGACTTTGGTGTAAAATTGAAATGTATACTCTTTGTATTGTCAAAGCATTGTATGCACTGAGATAACAACTTTTTTGTCTTGATGTCTAGAGGCATGAAACAACTTTCAGTCATCTCAGAATCATGTGGGAAGTTAACCTAAGGTGTTTCCATTAGGTTTGCACTAAGTACTTTGGTGTAAAATTGAAGTGTACACTATTTGTACTGACAAAGCATTGTATGCACTGAGATAACATCTTTGTTGTCTTGATGTATAGAGGCATGAAAAAACTTTCAAACTGCTCATAATCATGAGGGAAGTTAACCAAAGGTGTTTCCATTAGGTTTGCAGTCAGGACTTTTCAGTACAATTTAAGTGTATACTACTGTTACGTCAAAGCATTGTATGCACTGAGATAACAACTTTTTTGTCTTAATGTCTAAAGGCATGAAACAACTTTCAGTCATCTCAGAATCATGTGGGAAGTTAACCTAAGGTGTTTCCATTAGTTTTGCAGTAAGTTCTTTGGTGTAAAATTGAAATGTATACTATTTGTATTGTCAAAGCATTGGAAGCACTGAGAAAAGAACTTTTTTGTCTTGATGAGCAGCGGCATGAAACTACTTTCAAACTACTCATAATCATGTGGGAAGTTGAACTAGGGTGTTTCCATTAGGTTTGCACTAAGTACTTTGGTGTAAAATTCAAATCTATAATACATTTAATGTCAAAGCACTCTAATCTCTGAGAAATCAACTTTTTTGTCTTTATGTACAGAGGCATGAAACAACTTGCAGACATTTCAGAATCATGTGGGAAGTTAACCTAAGGTGTTTCCATTAGGTTTGCAGTCAGTACTTTGGTGTAAAATTGAAATGTATACTATTTGTATTGCAAAGCTTTGGAAGCACTGAGAAAAGAACTTTTTGGTCTTGATGTATATAGGCATGAAACAACTTTCAAACTGCTCATAATCATGTGGGAAGTTAACCAAAGGTGTTTCCATTAGGTTTGCAGTAAGTACTTTGGTTTAAAATTGAAATGCATACTCTTTGTATTGTCAAAGCATTGTATGCACTGAGATAACAACTTTGTTGTCTTGATGTACAGAGGCATGAAACAACTTGCAGACATTTCAGAATCATGTGGGAAGTTAACCTAAGGTGTTTCCATTAGGTTTGCAGTAAGTACTTTGGTGTAAAATTGAAATGTATACTCTTTGTATTGTCAAAGCATTGTATGCACTGAGATAACAACTTTTTTGTCTTGATGTCTAGAGGCATGAAACAACTTTCAGTCATCTCAGATTCATGTGGGAAGTTAACCTAAGGTGTTTCCATTAGGTTTGCACTAAGTACTTTGGTGTAAAATTGAAATGTATACTATTTGTATTGCAAAGCTTTGGAAGCACTGAGAAAAGAACTTTTTTGTCTTGATGTATATAGGCATGAAACAACTTTCAAACTGCTCATAATCATGTGGGAAGTTAACCAAAGGTGTTTCCATTAGGTTTGCAGTAAGTACTTTGGTTTAAAATTGAAATGCATACTCTTTGTATTGTCAAAGCATTGTATGCACTGAGATAACAACTTTGTTGTCTTGATGTATAGAGGAATGAAACAACTTTCAGTCATTTCAGAATCATGTGGGAAGTTAACCTAAGGTGTTTCCATTAGGTTTGCAGTAAGTACTTTGGTGTAAAATTGAAATGTATACTCTTTGCATTGTCAAAGCATTGTATGCACTGAGATAACAACTTTTTTGTCTTGATGTCTAGAGGCATGAAACAACTTTCAGTCATCTCAGAATCATGTGGGAAGTTAACCTAACGTGTTTCCATTAGGTTTGCACTAAGTACTTTGGTGTAAAATTCAAATGTATAATACTTTTAATGTCAAAGCACTCTATTCTCTGAGAAATCAACTTTTTTGTCTTTATGTACAGGGGCATGAAACAACTTGCAGACATTTCAGAATCATGTGGGAAGTTAACCTTAGGTGTTTCCATTAGGTTTGCAGTAAGTACTTTGGTGTAAAATTGAAATGTATACTCTTTGTATTGTCAAAGCATTGTATGCACTGAGATAACAACTTTTTTGTCTTGATGTCTAGAGGCATGAAACAACTTTCAGTCATCTCAGAATCATGTGGGAAGTTAACCTAAGGTGTTTCCATTAGGTTTGCACTAAGTACTTTGGTGTAAAATTGAAGTGTATACTATTTGTACTGACAAAGCATTGTATGCACTGAGATAACAACTTTGTTGTCTTGATGTATAGAGGTATGAAAAAACTTTCAAACTGCTCATAATCATGAGGGAAGCTAACCAAAGGTGTTTCCATTAGGTTTGCAGTCAGGACTTTTCAGTACAATTTACGTGTATACTACTGTTACGTCAAAGCATTGTATGCACTGAGATAACAACTTTTTTGTCTGAATGTCTAAAGGCATGAAACAACTTTCAGTCACCTCAGAATCATGTGGGAAGTTAACCTAAGGTGTTTCCATTAGTTTTGCAGTAAGTTCTTTGGTGTAAAATTGAAATGAATACTATTTGTATTGTCAAAGCATTGGAAGCACTGAGAAAAGAACTTTTTTGTCTTGATGAGCAGAGGCATGAAACTGCTTTCAAACTACTCATAATCATGTGGGAAGTTGAACTAGGGTGTTTCCATTAGGTTTGCACTAAGTACTTTGGTGTAAAATTCAAATCTATAATACTTTTAATGTCAAAGCACTCTAATCTCTGAGAAATCAACTTTTTTGTCTTTATGTACAGAGGCATGAAACAACTTGCAGACATTTCAGAATCATGTGGGAAGTTAACCTAAGGTGTTTCCATTAGGTTTGCAGTAAGTACTTTGGTGTAAAATTGAAATGTATACTCTTTGTATTGTCAAAGCATTGTATGCACTGAGAGAACAACTTTTTTGTCCTGATGTCTAGAGGCATGAAACAACTTTCAGTCATCTCAGAATCATGTGGGAAGATAACCAAAGGTGTTTCCATTAGGTTTGCAGTAAGTACTTTGGTTTAAAATTGAAATGCATACTCTTTGTATTGTCAAAGCATTGTATGCACTGAGATAACAACTTTGTTGTCTTGATGTATAGACGCATGAAACAACTTTCAGTCATCTCAGAATCATGTGGGAAGATAACCTAAGGGGTTTCCATTAGGTTTGCAGTAAGTACTTTGGTGTTAAAATTGAAAAGTATACTCTTTGTATTGTCAAAGCATTGTATGCGCTGAGATAACAACTTTTTTGTCTCAATGTCTAAAGGCATGAAACAACTTTCAGTCACCTCAGAATCATGTGGGAAGTTAACCTAAGGTGTTTCCATTAGTTTTGCAGTAAGTTCTTTGGTGTAAAATTGAAATGAATACTATTTGTATTGTCAAAGCATTGGAAGCACTGAGAAAAGAACTTTTTTGTCTTGATGAGCAGAGGCATGAAACTGCTTTCAAACTACTCATAATCATGTGGGAAGTTGAACTAGGGTGTTTCCATTAGGTTTGGACTACGTACTTTGGTGTAAAATTCAAATCTATAATACTTTTAATGTCAAAGCACTCTATTCTCAGAGAAATCAACCTTTTTGTCTTAATGCACAGAGGCATGAAACAACTTGCAGACATTTCAGAATCATGTGGGAAGTTAACCTAAGGTGTTTCCATTAGGTTTGCACTAAGTACTTTGGTGTAAAATTGAAGTGTATACTATTTGTATTGTCAAAGCATTGTATGCACTGAGATAACAACTTTGTTGTCTTGATGTATAGAGGCATGAAACACCTTTCAACCTGCTCATAATCATGTTGGAAGGTAACCTGAGGTGTTTGCATTAGGTTTGCAGTCAGGACTTTTCAGGACATTTGAAGTGTATACTACTGTTACATCAAAACATTGTATGCACTGAAATAACAACTTTTTTGTCTTGATGTCTAGAGGCATGAAACAACTTTCAGTCATCTCAGAATCATGTGGGAAGTTAACCTAAGGTGTTTCCTTTAGGTTTGCACTAAGTACTTTGGTGTAAAATTGAAATGCATACTATTTGTATTGTCAAAGCTTTGGAAGCACTGAGAAAAGAACTTTTTTGTCTTGACGAGCAGAGGCATGAAACTACTTTCAAACTACTCATAATCATGTGGGAAGTTGAACTAAGGTGTTTCGTTTAGGTTTGCACTGAGTACTTTGGTGTAAAATTCAAATGTATAATACTTTTAATGTCAAAGCACTCTATTCTCTGAGAAATCAACTTTTTTGTCTTTATGTACAGAGGCATGAAACAACTTGCAGACATTCCAGAATCATGAGGGAAGTTAACCTAAGGTGTTTCCATTAGGTTTGCAGTAAGCACTTTGGTGTAAAATTCAAATGTATACTCTTTGTATTTTCAAAGCGTTGTATGCACTGAGATAACAACTTTTTTGTCTTGATGTCTAGAGGCATGAAACAACTTTCAGTCATCTCAGAATCATGTGGGAAGTTAACCTAAGGTGTTTCCATTAGGTTTGCACTAAGTACTTTGGTGTAAAATTCAAATGTATAATACTTTTAATGTCAAAGCACTCTATTCTCTGAGAAATCAACTTTTTTGTCTTTATGTACAGAGGCATGAAACAACTTGCAGACATTTCAGAATCATGTGGGAAGTTACCCTTAGGTGTTTCCATTAGGTTTGCAGTAAGGACTTTGGTGTAAAATTGAAATGTATACTCTTTGTATTGTCAAAGCATTGTATGCACTGAGATAACAACTTTTCTGTCTTGATGTCTAGAGGCATGAAACAACTTTCAGTCATCTCAGAATCATGTGGGAAGTTAACCTAAGGTGTTTCCATTAGGTTTGCACTAAGTACTTTGGTGTAAAATTGAAGTGTACACTATTTGTACTGACAAAGCATTGTATGCACTGAGATAACATCTTTGTTGTCGTGATGTATAGAGGCATGAAAAAACTTTCAAACTGCTCATAATCATGAGGGAAGTTAACCAAAGGTGTTTCCATTAGGTTTGCAGTCAGGACTTTTCACTACAATTTAAGTGTATACTACTGTTACGTCAAAGCATTGTATGCACTGAGATAACAACTTTTTTGTCTTAATGTCTAAAGGCATGAAACAACTTTCAGTCATCTCAGAATCATGTGGGAAGTTAACCTAAGGTGTTTCCATTAGTTTTGCAGTAAGTTCTTTGGTGTAAAATTGAAATGTATACTATTTGTATTGTCAAAGCATTGGAAGCACTGAGAAAAGAACTTTTTTGTCTTGATGAGCAGCGGCATGAAACTACTTTCAAACTACTCATAATCATGTGGGAAGTTGAACTAGGGTGTTTCCATTAGGTTTGCACTAAGTACTTTGGTGTAAAATTCAAATCTATAATACATTTAATGTCAAAGCACTCTAATCTCTGAGAAATCAACTTTTTTGTCTTTATGTACAGAGGCATGAAACAACTTGCAGACATTTCAGAATCATGTGGGAAGTTAACCTAAGGTGTTTCCATTAGGTTTGCAGTAAGTACTTTGGTGTAAAATTGAAATGTATACTCTTTGTATTGTCAAAGCATTGTATGCACTGAGAGAACAACTTTTTTGTCCTGATGTCTAGAGGCATGAAACAACTTTCAGTCATCTCAGAATCATGTGGGAAGATAACCAAAGGTGTTTCCATTAGGTTTGCAGTAAGTACTTTGGTTTAAAATTGAAATGCATACTCTTTGTATTGTCAAAGCATTGTATGCACTGAGATAACAACTTTGTTGTCTTGATGTATAGACGCATGAAACAACTTTCAGTCATCTCAGAATCATGTGGGAAGATAACCTAAGGTGTTTCCATTAGGTTTGCAGTAAGTACTTTGGTGTTAAAATTGAAAAGTATACTCTTTGTATTGTCAAAGCATTGTATGCACTGAGATAACAACTTTTTTGTCTCAATGTCTAAAGGCATGAAACAACTTTCAGTCACCTCAGAATCATGTGGGAAGTTAACCTAAGGTGTTTCCATTAGTTTTGCAGTAAGTTCTTTGGTGTAAAATTGAAATGAATACTATTTGTATTGTCAAAGCATTGGAAGCACTGAGAAAAGAACTTTTTTGTCTTGATGAGCAGAGGCATGAAACTGCTTTCAAACTACTCATAATCATGTGGGAAGTTGAACTAGGGTGTTTCCATTAGGTTTGGACTACGTACTTTGGTGTAAAATTCAAATCTATAATACTTTTAATGTCAAAGCACTCTATTCTCAGAGAAATCAACCTTTTTGTCTTAATGCACAGAGGCATGAAACAACTTGCAGACATTTCAGAATCATGTGGGAAGTTAACCTAAGGTGTTTCCATTAGGTTTGCACTAAGTACTTTGGTGTAAAATTGAAGTGTATACTATTTGTATTGTCAAAGCATTGTATGCACTGAGATAACAACTTTGTTGTCTTGATGTATAGAGGCATGAAACACCTTTCAACCTGCTCATAATCATGTTGGAAGGTAACCTGAGGTGTTTGCATTAGGTTTGCAGTCAGGACTTTTCAGGACATTTGAAGTGTATACTACTGTTACATCAAAACATTGTATGCACTGAAATAACAACTTTTTTGTCTTGATGTCTAGAGGCATGAAACAACTTTCAGTCATCTCAGAATCATGTGGGAAGTTAACCTAAGGTGTTTCCTTTAGGTTTGCACTAAGTACTTTGGTGTAAAATTGAAATGCATACTATTTGTATTGTCAAAGCTTTGGAAGCACTGAGAAAAGAACTTTTTTGTCTTGACGAGCAGAGGCATGAAACTACTTTCAAACTACTCATAATCATGTGGGAAGTTGAACTAAGGTGTTTCGTTTAGGTTTGCACTGAGTACTTTGGTGTAAAATTCAAATGTATAATACTTTTAATGTCAAAGCACTCTATTCTCTGAGAAATCAACTTTTTTGTCTTTATGTACAGAGGCATGAAACAACTTGCAGACATTCCAGAATCATGAGGGAAGTTAACCTAAGGTGTTTCCATTAGGTTTGCAGTAAGCACTTTGGTGTAAAATTCAAATGTATACTCTTTGTATTTTCAAAGCGTTGTATGCACTGAGATAACAACTTTTTTGTCTTGATGTCTAGAGGCATGAAACAACTTTCAGTCATCTCAGAATCATGTGGGAAGTTAACCTAAGGTGTTTCCATTAGGTTTGCACTAAGTACTTTGGTGTAAAATTCAAATGTATAATACTTTTAATGTCAAAGCACTCTATTCTCTGAGAAATCAACTTTTTTGTCTTTATGTACAGAGGCATGAAACAACTTGCAGACATTTCAGAATCATGTGGGAAGTTACCCTTAGGTGTTTCCATTAGGTTTGCAGTAAGGACTTTGGTGTAAAATTGAAATGTATACTCTTTGTATTGTCAAAGCATTGTATGCACTGAGATAACAACTTTTTTGTCTTGATGTCTAGAGGCATGAAACAACTTTCAGTCATCTCAGAATCATGTGGGAAGTTAACCTAAGGTGTTTCCATTAGGTTTGCACTAAGTACTTTGGTGTAAAATTGAAGTGTACACTATTTGTACTGACAAAGCATTGTATGCACTGAGATAACATCTTTGTTGTCTTGATGTATAGAGGCATGAAAAAACTTTCAAACTGCTCATAATCATGAGGGAAGTTAACCAAAGGTGTTTCCATTAGGTTTGCAGTCAGGACTTTTCAGTACAATTTAAGTGTATACTACTGTTACGTCAAAGCATTGTATGCACTGAGATAACAACTTTTTTGTCTTAATGTCTAAAGGCATGAAACAACTTTCAGTCATCTCAGAATCATGTGGGAAGTTAACCTAAGGTGTTTCCATTAGTTTTGCAGTAAGTTCTTTGGTGTAAAATTGAAATGTATACTATTTGTATTGTCAAAGCATTGGAAGCACTGAGAAAAGAACTTTTTTGTCTTGATGAGCAGCGGCATGAAACTACTTTCAAACTACTCATAATCATGTGGGAAGTTGAACTAGGGTGTTTCCATTAGGTTTGCACTAAGTACTTTGGTGTAAAATTCAAATCTATAATACATTTAATGTCAAAGCACTCTAATCTCTGAGAAATCAACTTTTTTGTCTTTATGTACAGAGGCATGAAACAACTTGCAGACATTTCAGAATCATGTGGGAAGTTAACCTAAGGTGTTTCCATTAGGTTTGCAGTCAGTACTTTGGTGTAAAATTGAAATGTATACTATTTGTATTGCAAAGCTTTGGAAGCACTGAGAAAAGAACTTTTTGGTCTTGATGTATATAGGCATGAAACAACTTTCAAACTGCTCATAATCATGTGGGAAGTTAACCAAAGGTGTTTCCATTAGGTTTGCAGTAAGTACTTTGGTTTAAAATTGAAATGCATACTCTTTGTATTGTCAAAGCATTGTATGCACTGAGATAACAACTTTGTTGTCTTGATGTACAGAGGCATGAAACAACTTGCAGACATTTCAGAAGCATGTGGGAAGTTAACCTAAGGTGTTTCCATTAGGTTTGCAGTAAGTACTTTGGTGTAAAATTGAAATGTATACTCTTTGTATTGTCAAAGCATTGTATGCACTGAGATAACAACTTTTTTGTCTTGATGTCTAGAGGCATGAAACAACTTTCAGTCATCTCAGATTCATGTGGGAAGTTAACCTAAGGTGTTTCCATTAGGTTTGCACTAAGTACTTTGGTGTAAAATTGAAATGTATACTATTTGTATTGCAAAGCTTTGGAAGCACTGAGAAAAGAACTCTTTTGTCTTGATGTATATAGGCATGAAGCAACTTTCAAACTGCTCATAATCATGTGGGAAGTTAACCAAAGGTGTTTCCATTAGGTTTGCAGTAAGTACTTTGGTTTAAAATTGAAATGCATACTCTTTGTATTGTCAAAGCATTGTATGCACTGAGATAACAACTTTGTTGTCTTGATGTATAGAGGAATGAAACAACTTTCAGTCATCTCAGAATCATGTGGGAAGTTAACCTAAGGTGTTTCCATTAGGTTTGCAGTAAGTACTTTGGTGTAAAATTGAAATGTATACTCTTTGCATTGTCAAAGCATTGTATGCACTGAGATAACAACTTTTTTGTCTTGATGTCTAGAGGCATGAAACAACTTTCAGTCATCTCAGAATCATGTGGGAAGTTAACCTAAGGTGTTTCCATTAGGTTTGCACTAAGTACTTTGGTGTAAAATTCAAATGTATAATACTTTTAATGTCAAAGCACTCTATTCTCTGAGAAATCAACTTTTTTGTCTTTATGTACAGGGGCATGAAACAACTTGCAGACATTTCAGAATCATGTGGGAAGTTAACCTTAGGTGTTTCCATTAGGTTTGCAGTAAGGACTTTGGTGTAAAATTGAAATGTATACTCTTTGTATTGTCAAAGCATTGTATGCACTGAGATAACAACTTCTTTGTCTTGATGTCTAGAGGCATGAAACAACTTTCAGTCATCTCAGAATCATGTGGGAAGTTAACCTAAGGTGTTTCCATTAGGTTTGCACTAAGTACTTTGGTGTAAAATTGAAGTGTATACTATTTGTACTGACAAAGCATTGTATGCACTGAGATAACAACTTTGTTGTCTTGATGTATAGAGGTATGAAAAAACTTTCAAACTGCTCATAATCATGAGGGAAGTTAACCAAAGGTGTTTCCATTAGGTTTGCAGTCAGGACTTTTCAGTACAATTTACGTGTATACTACTGTTACGTCAAAGCATTGTATGCACTGAGATAACAACTTTTTTGTCTGAATGTCTAAAGGCATGAAACAACTTTCAGTCACCTCAGAATCATGTGGGAAGTTAACCTAAGGTGTTTCCATTAGTTTTGCAGTAAGTTCTTTGGTGTAAAATTGAAATGAATACTATTTGTATTGTCAAAGCATTGGAAGCACTGAGAAAAGAACTTTTTTGTCTTGATGAGCAGAGGCATGAAACTACTTTCAAACTACTCATAATCATGTGGGAAGTTGAACTAAGGTGTTTCGTTTAGGTTTGCACTGAGTACTTTGGTGTAAAATTCAAATGTATAATACTTTTAATGTCAAAGCACTCTATTCTCTGAGAAATCAACTTTTTTGTCTTTATGTACAGAGGCATGAAACAACTTGCAGACATTCCAGAATCATGAGGGAAGTTAACCTAAGGTGTTTCCATTAGGTTTGCAGTAAGTACTTTGGTGTAAAATTGAAATGTATACTCTTTGTATTGTCAAAGCATTGTATGCACTGAGATAACAACTTTTTTGTCTTGATGTCTAGAGGCATGAAACAACTTTCAGTCATCTCAGAATCATGTGGGAAGTTAACCTAAGGTGTTTCCATTAGGTTTGCACTAAGTACTTTGGTGTAAAATTGAAGTGTACACTATTTGTACTGACAAAGCATTGTATGCACTGAGATAACATCTTTGTTGTCTTGATGTATAGAGGCATGAAAAAACTTTCAAACTGCTCATAATCATGAGGGAAGTTAACCAAAGGTGTTTCCATTAGGTTTGCAGTCAGGACTTTTCAGTACAATTTAAGTGTATACTACTGTTACGTCAAAGCATTGTATGCACTGAGATAACAACTTTTTTGTCTTAATGTCTAAAGGCATGAATCAACTTTCAGTCATCTCAGAATCATGTGGGAAGTTAACCTAAGGTGTTTCCATTAGTTTTGCAGTAAGTTCTTTGGTGTAAAATTGAAATGTATACTATTTGTATTGTCAAAGCATTGGAAGCACTGAGAAAAGAACTTTTTTGTCTTGATGAGCAGCGGCATGAAACTACTTTCAAACTACTCATAATCATGTGGGAAGTTGAACTAGGGTGTTTCCATTAGGTTTGCACTAAGTACTTTGGTGTAAAATTCAAATCTATAATACATTTAATGTCAAAGCACTCTAATCTCTGAGAAATCAACTTTTTTGTCTTTATGTACAGAGGCATGAAACAACTTGCAGACATTTCAGAATCATGTGGGAAGTTAACCTAAGGTGTTTCCATTAGGTTTGCAGTCAGTACTTTGGTGTAAAATTGAAATGTATACTATTTGTATTGCAAAGCTTTGGAAGCACTGAGAAAAGAACTTTTTGGTCTTGATGTATATAGGCATGAAACAACTTTCAAACTGCTCATAATCATGTGGGAAGTTAACCAAAGGTGTTTCCATTAGGTTTGCAGTAAGTACTTTGGTTTAAAATTGAAATGCATACTCTTTGTATTGTCAAAGCATTGTATGCACTGAGATAACAACTTTGTTGTCTTGATGTACAGAGGCATGAAACAACTTGCAGACATTTCAGAATCATGTGGGAAGTTAACCTAAGGTGTTTCCATTAGGTTTGCAGTAAGTACTTTGGTGTAAAATTGAAATGTATACTCTTTGTATTGTCAAAGCATTGTATGCACTGAGATAACAACTTTTTTGTCTTGATGTCTAGAGGCATGAAACAACTTTCAGTCATCTCAGATTCATGTGGGAAGTTAACCTAAGGTGTTTCCATTAGGTTTGCACTAAGTACTTTGGTGTAAAATTGAAATGTATACTATTTGTATTGCAAAGCTTTGGAAGCACTGAGAAAAGAACTCTTTTGTCTTGATGCATATAGGCATGAAGCAACTTTCAAACTGCTCATAATCATGTGGGAAGTTAACCAAAGGTGTTTCCATTAGGTTTGCAGTAAGTACTTTGGTTTAAAATTGAAATGCATACTCTTTGTATTGTCAAAGCATTGTATGCACTGAGATAACAACTTTGTTGTCTTGATGTATAGAGGAATGAAACAACTTTCAGTCATCTCAGAATCATGTGGGAAGTTAACCTAAGGTGTTTCCATTAGGTTTGCAGTAAGTACTTTGGTGTAAAATTGAAATGTATACTGTTTGTATTGTCAAAGCATTGTATGCACTGAGATAACAACTTTTTTGTCTTGATGTCTAGAGGCATGAAACAACTTTCAGTCATCTCAGAATCATGTGGGAAGTTAACCTAAGGTGTTTCCATTAGGTTTGCACTAAGTACTTTGGTGTAAAATTCAAATGTATAATACTTTTAATGTCAAAGCACTCTATTCTCTGAGAAATCAACTTTTTTGTCTTTATGTACAGGGGCATGAAACAACTTGCAGACATTTCAGAATCATGTGGGAAGTTAACCTTAGGTGTTTCCATTAGGTTTGCAGTAAGGACTTTGGTGTAAAATTGAAATGTATACTCTTTGTATTGTCAAAGCATTGTATGCACTGAGATAACAACTTTTTTGTCTTGATGTCTAGAGGCATGAAACAACTTTCAGTCATCTCAGAATCATGTGGGAAGTTAACCTAAGGTGTTTCCATTAGGTTTGCACTAAGTACTTTGGTGTAAAATTGAAGTGTATACTATTTGTACTGACAAAGCATTGTATGCACTGAGATAACAACTTTGTTGTCTTGATGTATAGAGGTATGAAAAAACTTTCAAACTGCTCATAATCATGAGGGAAGTTAACCAAAGGTGTTTCCATTAGGTTTGCAGTCAGGACTTTACAGTACAATTTACGTGTATACTACTGTTACGTCAAAGCATTGTATGCACTGAGATAACAACTTTTTTGTCTCAATGTCTAAAGGCATTAAACAACTTTCAGTCACCTCAGAATCATGTGGGAAGTTAACCTAAGGTGTTTCCATTAGTTTTGCAGTAAGTTCTTTGGTGTAAAATTGAAATGAATACTATTTGTATTGTCAAAGCATTGGAAGCACTGAGAAAAGAACTTTTTTGTCTTGATGAGCAGAGGCATGAAACTGCTTTCAAACTACTCATAATCATGTGGGAAGTTGAACTAGGGTGTTTCCATTAGGTTTGCACTAAGTACTTTGGTGTAAAATTCAAATCTATAATACTTTTAATGTCAAAGCACTCTAATCTCTGAGAAATCAACTTTTTTGTCTTTATGTACAGAGGCATGAAACAACTTGCAGACATTTCAGAATCATGTGGGAAGTTAACCTAAGGTGTTTCCATTAGGTTTGCAGTAAGTACTTTGGTGTAAAATTGAAATGTATACTCTTTGTATTGTCAAAGCATTGTATGCACTGAGAGAACAACTTTTTTGTCCTGATGTCTAGAGGCATGAAACAACTTTCAGTCATCTCAGAATCATGTGGGAAGATAACCAAAGGTGTTTCCATTAGGTTTGCAGTAAGTACTTTGGTTTAAAATTGAAATGCATACTCTTTGTATTGTCAAAGCATTGTATGCACTGAGATAACAACTTTGTTGTCTTGATGTATAGACGCATGAAACAACTTTCAGTCATCTCAGAATCATGTGGGAAGATAACCTAAGGTGTTTCCATTAGGTTTGCAGTAAGTACTTTGGTGTTAAAATTGAAAAGTATACTCTTTGTATTGTCAAAGCATTGTATGCACTGAGATAACAACTTTTTTGTCTCAATGTCTAAAGGCATGAAACAACTTTCAGTCACCTCAGAATCATGTGGGAAGTTAACCTAAGGTGTTTCCATTAGTTTTGCAGTAAGTTCTTTGGTGTAAAATTGAAATGAATACTATTTGTATTGTCAAAGCATTGGAAGCACTGAGAAAAGAACTTTTTTGTCTTGATGAGCAGAGGCATGAAACTGCTTTCAAACTACTCATAATCATGTGGGAAGTTGAACTAGGGTGTTTCCATTAGGTTTGCACTACGTACTTTGGTGTAAAATTCAAATCTATAATACTTTTAATGTCAAAGCACTCTATTCTCAGAGAAATCAACTTTTTTGTCTTAATGCACAGAGGCATGAAACAACTTGCAGACATTTCAGAATCATGTGGGAAGTTAACCTAAGGTGTTTCCATTAGGTTTGCACTAAGTACTTTGGTGTAAAATTGAAGTGTATACTATTTGTATTGTCAAAGCATTGTATGCACTGAGATAACAACTTTGTTGTCTTGATGTATAGAGGCATGAAACACCTTTCAACCTGCTCATAATCATGTTGGAAGGTAACCTGAGGTGTTTGCATTAGGTTTGCAGTCAGGACTTTTCAGGACATTTGAAGTGTATACTACTGTTACATCAAAACATTGTATGCACTGAAATAACAACTTTTTTGTCTTAATGTCTAGAGGCATGAAACAACTTTCAGTCATCTCAGAATCATGTGGGAAGTTAACCTAAGGTGTTTCCTTTAGGTTTGCACTAAGTACTTTGGTGTAAAATTGAAATGCATACTATTTGTATTGTCAAAGCTTTGGAAGCACTGAGAAAAGAACTTTTTTGTCTTGACGAGCAGAGGCATGAAACTACTTTCAAACTACTCATAATCATGTGGGAAGTTGAACTAGGGTGTTTCCATTAGGTTTGCACTAAGTACTTTGGTGTAAAATTCAAATCTATAATACATTTAATGTCAAAGCACTCTAATCTCTGAGAAATCAACTTTTTTGTCTTTATGTACAGAGGCATGAAACAACTTGCAGACGTTTCAGAATCATGTGGTATGTTAACCTAAGGTGTTTCCATTAGGTTTGCAGTCAGTACTTTGGTGTAAAATTGAAATGTATACTATTTGTATTGCAAAGCTTTGGAAGCACTGAGAAAAGAACTTTTTGGTCTTGATGTATATAGGCATGAAACAACTTTCAAACTGCTCATAATCATGTGGGAAGTTAACCAAAGGTGTTTCCATTAGGTTTGCAGTAAGTACTTTGGTGTAAAATTGAAATGCATACTCTTTGTATTGTCAAAGCATTGTATGCACTGAGAGAACAACTTTTTTGTCCTGATGTCTAGAGGCATGAAACAACTTTCAGTCATCTCAGAATCATGTGGGAAGATAACCAAAGGTGTTTCCATTAGGTTTGCACTATGTACTTTGGTGTAAAATTCAAATGTATAATACTTCTAATGTCAAAGCACTCTATTCTCTGAGAAATCAACTTTTTTGTCTTTATGTACAGAGGCATGAAACAACTTGCAGACATTCCAGAATCATGAGGGAAGTTAACCTAAGGTGTTTCCATTAGGTTTGCAGTAAGCACTTTGGTGTAAAATTCAAATGTATACTCTTTGTATTTTCAAAGCGTTGTATGCACTGAAATAACAACTTTTTTGTCTTGATGTCTAGAGGCATGAAACAACTTTCAGTCATCTCAGAATCATGTGGGAAGTTAACCTAAGGTGTTTCCATTAGGTTTGCACTAAGTACTTTGGTGTAAAATTCAAATGTATAATACTTTTAATGTCAAAGCACTCTATTCTCTGAGAAATCAACTTTTTTGTCTTTATGTACAGAGGCATGAAACAACTTGCAGACATTTCAGAATCATGTGGGAAGTTAACCTTAGGTGTTTCCATTAGGTTTGCAGTAAGGACTTTGGTGTAAAATTGAAATGTATACTCTTTGTATTGTCAAAGCATTGTATGCACTGAGATAACAACTTTTTTGTCTTGATGTCTAGAGGCATGAAACAACTTTCAGTCATCTCAGAATCATGTGGGAAGTTAACCTAAGGTGTTTCCATTAGGTTTGCACTAAGTACTTTGGTGTAAAATTGAAGTGTACACTATTTGTACTGACAAAGCATTGTATGCACTGAGATAACATCTTTGTTGTCTTGATGTATAGAGGCATGAAAAAACTTTCAAACTGCTCATAATCATGAGGGAAGTTAACCAAAGGTGTTTCCATTAGGTTTGCAGTCAGGACTTTTCAGTACAATTTAAGTGTATACTACTGTTACGTCAAAGCATTGTATGCACTGAGATAACAACTTTTTTGTCTTAATGTCTAAAGGCATGAAACAACTTTCAGTCATCTCAGAATCATGTGGGAAGTTAACCTAAGGTGTTTCCATTAGTTTTGCAGTAAGTTCTTTGGTGTAAAATTGAAATGTATACTATTTGTATTGTCAAAGCATTGGAAGCACTGAGAAAAGAACTTTTTTGTCTTGATGAGCAGCGGCATGAAACTACTTTCAAACTACTCATAATCATGTGGGAAGTTGAACTAGGGTGTTTCCATTAGGTTTGCACTAAGTACTTTGGTGTAAAATTCAAATCTATAATACATTTAATGTCAAAGCACTCTAATCTCTGAGAAATCAACTTTTTTGTCTTTATGTACAGAGGCATGAAACAACTTGCAGACATTTCAGAATCATGTGGGAAGTTAACCTAAGGTGTTTCCATTAGGTTTGCAGTCAGTACTTTGGTGTAAAATTGAAATGTATACTATTTGTATTGCAAAGCTTTGGAAGCACTGAGAAAAGAACTTTTTGGTCTTGATGTATATAGGCATGAAACAACGTTCAAACTGCTCATAATCATGTGGGAAGTTAACCAAAGGTGTTTCCATTAGGTTTGCAGTAAGTACTTTGGTTTAAAATTGAAATGCATACTCTTTGTATTGTCAAAGCATTGTATGCACTGAGATAACAACTTTGTTGTCTTGATGTACAGAGGCATGAAACAACTTGCAGACATTTCAGAATCATGTGGGAAGTTAACCTAAGGTGTTTCCATTAGGTTTGCAGTAAGTACTTTGGTGTAAAATTGAAATGTATACTCTTTGTATTGTCAAAGCATTGTATGCACTGAGATAACAACTTTTTTGTCTTGATGTCTAGAGGCATGAAACAACTTTCAGTCATCTCAGATTCATGTGGGAAGTTAACCTAAGGTGTTTCCATTAGGTTTGCACTAAGTACTTTGGTGTAAAATTGAAATGTATACTATTTGTATTGCAAAGCTTTGGAAGCACTGAGAAAAGAACTCTTTTGTCTTGATGTATATAGGCATGAAGCAACTTTCAAACTGCTCATAATCATGTGGGAAGTTAACCAAAGGTGTTTCCATTAGGTTTGCAGTAAGTACTTTGGTTTAAAATTGAAATGCATACTCTTTGTATTGTCAAAGCATTGTATGCACTGAGATAACAACTTTGTTGTCTTGATGTATAGAGGAATGAAACAACTTTCAGTCATCTCAGAATCATGTGGGAAGTTAACCTAAGGTGTTTCCATTAGGTTTGCAGTAAGTACTTTGGTGTAAAATTGAAATGTATACTGTTTGTATTGTCAAAGCATTGTATGCACTGAGATAACAACTTTTTTGTCTTGATGTCTAGAGGCATGAAACAACTTTCAGTCATCTCAGAATCATGTGGGAAGTTAACCTAAGGTGTTTCCATTAGGTTTGCACTAAGTACTTTGGTGTAAAATTCAAATGTATAATACTTTTAATGTCAAAGCACTCTATTCTCTGAGAAATCAACTTTTTTGTCTTTATGTACAGGGGCATGAAACAACTTGCAGACATTTCAGAATCATGTGGGAAGTTAACCTTAGGTGTTTCCATTAGGTTTGCAGTAAGGACTTTGGTGTAAAATTGAAATGTATACTCTTTGTATTGTCAAAGCATTGTATGCACTGAGATAACAACTTTTTTGTCTTGATGTCTAGAGGCATGAAACAACTTTCAGTCATCTCAGAATCATGTGGGAAGTTAACCTAAGGTGTTTCCATTAGGTTTGCACTAAGTACTTTGGTGTAAAATTGAAGTGTATACTATTTGTACTGACAAAGTATTGTATGCACTGAGATAACAACTTTGTTGTCTTGATGTATAGAGGTATGAAAAAACTTTCAAACTGTTAATAATCATGAGGGAAGTTAACCAAAGGTGTTTCCATTAGGTTTGCAGTCAGGACTTTTCAGTACAATTTACGTGTATACTACTGTTACGTCAAAGCATTGTATGCACTGAGATAACAACTTTTTTGTCTCAATGTCTAAAGGCATGAAACAACTTTCAGTCACCTCAGAATCATGTGGGAAGTTAACCTAAGGTGTTTCCATTAGTTTTGCAGTAAGTTCTTTGGTGTAAAATTGAAATGAATACTATTTGTATTGTCAAAGCATTGGAAGCACTGAGAAAAGAACTTTTTTGTCTTGATGAGCAGAGGCATGAAACTGCTTTCAAACTACTCATAATCATGTGGGAAGTTGAACTAGGGTGTTTCCATTAGGTTTGCACTAAGTACTTTGGTGTAAAATTCAAATCTATAATACTTTTAATGTCAAAGCACTCTAATCTCTGAGAAATCAACTTTTTTGTCTTTATGTACAGAGGCATGAAACAACTTGCAGACATTTCAGAATCATGTGGGAAGTTAACCTAAGGTGTTTCCATTAGGTTTGCAGTAAGTACTTTGGTGTAAAATTGAAATGTATACTCTTTGTATTGTCAAAGCATTGTATGCACTGAGAGAACAACTTTTTTGTCCTGATGTCTAGAGGCATGAAACAACTTTCAGTCATCTCAGAATCATGTGGGAAGATAACCTAAGGTGTTTCCATTAGGTTTGCAGTAAGTACTTTGGTGTTAAAATTGAAAAGTATACTCTTTGTATTGTCAAAGCATTGTATGCACTGAGATAACAACTTTTTTGTCTCAATGTCTAAAGGCATGAAACAACTTTCAGTCACCTCAGAATCATGTGGGAAGTTAACCTAAGGTGTTTCCATTAGTTTTGCAGTAAGTTCTTTGGTGTAAAATTGAAATGTATACTATTTGTATTGCAAAGCTTTGGAAGCACTGAGAAAAGAACTTTTTTGTCTTGATGTATATAGGCATGAAACAACTTTCAAACTGCTCATAATCATGTGGGAAGTTAACCAAAGGTGTTTCCATTAGGTTTGCAGTAAGTACTTTGGTTTAAAATTGAAATGCATACTCTTTGTATTGTCAAAGCATTGTATGCACTGAGATAACAACTTTGTTGTCTTGATGTATAGAGGAATGAAACAACTTTCAGTCATCTCAGAATCATGTGGGAAGTTAACCTAAGGTGTTTCCATTAGGTTTGCAGTAAGTACTTTGGTGTAAAATTGAAATGTATACTCTTTGCATTGTCAAAGCATTGTATGCACTGAGATAACAACTTTTTTGTCTTGATGTCTAGAGGCATGAAACAACTTTCAGTCATCTCAGAATCATGTGGGAAGTTAACCTAAGGTGTTTCCATTAGTTTTGCAGTAAGTTCTTTGGTGTAAAATTGAAATGAATACTATTTGTATTGTCAAAGCATTGGAAGCACTGAGAAAAGAACTTTTTTGTCTTGATGAGCAGAGGCATGAAACTGCTTTCAAACTACTCATAATCATGTGGGAAGTTGAACTAGGGTGTTTCCATTAGGTTTGAACTAAGTACTTTGGTGTAAAATTCAAATCCATAATACTTTTAATGTCAAAGCACTCTATTCTCAGAGAAATCAACTTTTTTGTCTTAATGCACAGAGGCATGAAACAACTTGCAGACATTTCAGAATCATGTGGGAAGTTAACCTAAGGTGTTTCCATTAGGTTTGCACTAAGTACTTTGGTGTAAAATTGAAGTGTATACTATTTGTATTGTCAAAGCATTGTATGCACTGAGATAACAACTTTGTTGTCTTGATGTATAGAGGCATGAAACACCTTTCAACCTGCTCATAATCATGTTGGAAGGTAACCTGAGGTGTTTGCATTAGGTTTGCAGTCAGGACTTTTCAGGACATTTGAAGTGTATACTACTGTTACATCAAAACATTGTATGCACTGAAATAACAACTTTTTTGTCTTGATGTCTAGAGGCATGAAACAACTTTCAGTCATCTCAGAATCATGTGGGAAGTTAACCTAAGGTGTTTCCTTTAGGTTTCCACTAAGTACTTTGGTGTAAAATTGAAATGCATACTATTTGTATTGTCAAAGCTTTGGAAGCACTGAGAAAAGAACTTTTTTGTCTTGACGAGCAGAGGCATGAAACTACTTTCAAACTACTCATAATGATGTGGGAAGTTGAACTAAGGTGTTTCGTTTAGGTTTGCACTGAGTACTTTGGTGTAAAATTCAAATGTATAATACTTTTAATGTCAAAGCACTCTATTCTCTGAGAAATCAACTTTTTTGTCTTTATGTACAGAGGCATGAAACAACTTGCAGACATTCCAGAATCATGAGGGAAGTTAACCTAAGGTGTTTCCATTAGGTTTGCAGTAAGCACTTTGGTGTAAAATTGAAATGTATACTCTTTGTATTTTCAAAGCGTTGTATGCACTGAGATAACAACTTTTTTGTCTTGATGTCTAGAGGCATGAAACAACTTTCAGTCATCTCAGAATCATGTGGGAAGTTAACCTAAGGTGTTTCCATTAGGTTTGCACTAAGTACTTTGGTGTAAAATTGAAGTGTATTCTATTTGTATTGTCAAAGCATTGTATGCACTGAGATAACAACTTTGTTGTCTTGATGTATAGAGGCATGAAACACCTTTCAACCTGCTCATAATCATGTTGGAAGGTAACCTGAGGTGTTTGCATTAGGTTTGCAGTCAGGACTTTTCAGGACATTTGAAGTGTATACTACTGTTACATCAAAACATTGTATGCACTGAAATAACAACTTTTTTGTCTTAATGTCTAGAGGCATGAAACAACTTTCAGTCATCTCAGAATCATGTGGGAAGTTAACCTAAGGTGTTTCCTTTAGGTTTGCACTAAGTACTTTGGTGTAAAATTGAAATGCATACTATTTGTATTGTCAAAGCTTTGGAAGCACTGAGAAAAGAACTTTTTTGTCTTGACGAGCAGAGGCATGAAACTACTTTCAAACTACTCATAATCATGTGGGAAGTTGAACTAGGGTGTTTCCATTAGGTTTGCACTAAGTACTTTGGTGTAAAATTCAAATCTATAATACATTTAATGTCAAAGCACTCTAATCTCTGAGAAATCAACTTTTTTGACTTTATGTACAGAGGCATGAAACAACTTGCAGACATTTCAGAATCATGTGGGAAGTTAACCTAAGGTGTTTCCATTAGGTTTGCAGTCAGTACTTTGGTGTAAAATTGAAATGTATACTATTTGTATTGCAAAGCTTTGGAAGCACTGAGAAAAGAACTTTTTGGTCTTGATGTATATAGGCATGAAACAACTTTCAAACTGCTCATAATCATGTGGGAAGTTAACCAAAGGTGTTTGCATTAGGTTTGCAGTAAGTACTTTGGTGTAAAATTGAAATGCATACTCTTTGTATTGTCAAAGCATTGTATGCGCTGAGAGAACAACTTTTTTGTCCTGATGTCTAGAGGCATGAAACAACTTTCAGTCATCTCAGAATCATGTGGGAAGTTAACCTAAGGTGTTTCCTTTAGGTTTCCACTAAGTACTTTGGTGTAAAATTGAAATGCATACTATTTGTATTGTCAAAGCTTTGGAAGCACTGAGAAAAGAACTTTTTTGTCTTGACAAGCAGAGGCATGAAACTACTTTCAAACTACTCATAATGATGTGGGAAGTTGAACTAAGGTGTTTCGTTTAGGTTTGCACTGAGTACTTTGGTGTAAAATTCAAATGTATAATACTTTTAATGTCAAAGCACTCTATTCTCTGAGAAATCAACTTTTTTGTCTTTATGTACAGAGGCATGAAACAACTTGCAGACATTCCAGAATCATGAGGGAAGTTAACCTAAGGTGTTTCCATTAGGTTTGCAGTAAGCACTTTGGTGTAAAATTGAAATGTATACTCTTTGTATTTTCAAAGCGTTGTATGCACTGAGATAACAACTTTTTTGTCTTGATGTCTAGAGGCATGAAACAACTTTCAGTCATCTCAGAATCATGTGGGAAGTTAACCTAAGGTGTTTCCATTAGGTTTGCACTAAGTACTTTGGTGTAAAATTCAAATGTATAATACTTTTAATGTCAAAGCACTCTATTCTCTGAGAAATCAACTTTTTTGTCTTTATGTACAGAGGCATGAAACAACTTTCAGTCATCTCAGAATCATGTGGGAAGATAACCAAAGGTGTTTCCATTAGGTTTGCAGTAAGTACTTTGGTTTAAAATTGAAATGCATACTCTTTGTATTGTCAAAGCATTGTATGCACTGAGATAACAACTTTGTTGTCTTGATGTATAGACGCATGAAACAACTTTCAGTCATCTCAGAATCATGTGGGAAGATAACCTAAGGTGTTTCCATTAGGTTTGCAGTAAGTACTTTGGTGTTAAAATTGAAATGTATACTCTTTGTATTGTCAAAGCATTGTATGCACTGAGATAACAACTTTTTTGTCTCAATGTCTAAAGGCATGAAACAACTTTCAGTCACCTCAGAATCATGTGGGAAGTTAACCTAAGGTGTTTCCTTTAGGTTTGCAGTAAGTACTTTGGTGTAAAATTGAAATGTATACTCTTTGTATTGTCAAAGCATTGTATGCACTGAGAGAACAACTTTTTTGTCCTGATGTCTAGAGGCATGAAACAACTTTCAGTCATCTCAGAATCATGTGGGAAGATAACCAAAGGTGTTTCCATTAGGTTTGCAGTAAGTACTTTGGTTTAAAATTGAAATGCATACTCTTTGTATTGTCAAAGCATTGTATGCACTGAGATAACAACTTTGTTGTCTTGATGTATAGACGCATGAAACAACTTTCAGTCATCTCAGAATCATGTGGGAAGATAACCTAAGGTGTTTCCATTAGGTTTGCAGTAAGTACTTTGGTGTTAAAATTGAAAAGTATACTCTTTGTATTGTCAAAGCATTGTATGCACTGAGATAACAACTTTTTTGTCTCAATGTCTAAAGGCATGAAACAACTTTCAGTCACCTCAGAATCATGTGGGAAGTTAACCTAAGGTGTTTCCATTAGTTTTGCAGTAAGTTCTTTGGTGTAAAATTGAAATGAATACTATTTGTATTGTCAAAGCATTGGAAGCACTGAGAAAAGAACTTTTTTGTCTTGATGAGCAGAGGCATGAAACTGCTTTCAAACTACTCATAATCATGTGGGAAGTTGAACTAGGGTGTTTCCATTAGGTTTGCACTACGTACTTTGGTGTAAAATTCAAATCTATAATACTTTTAATGTCAAAGCACTCTATTCTCAGAGAAATCAACTTTTTTGTCTTAATGCACAGAGGCATGAAACAACTTGCAGACATTTCAGAATCATGTGGGAAGTTAACCTAAGGTGTTTCCATTAGGTTTGCACTAAGTACTTTGGTGTAAAATTGAAGTGTATACTATTTGTATTGTCAAAGCATTGTATGCACTGAGATAACAACTTTGTTGTCTTGATGTATAGAGGCATGAAACACCTTTCAACCTGCTCATAATCATGTTGGAAGGTAACCTGAGGTGTTTGCATTAGGTTTGCAGTCAGGACTTTTCAGGACATTTGAAGTGTATACTACTGTTACATCAAAACATTGTATGCACTGAAATAACAACTTTTTTGTCTTAATGTCTAGAGGCATGAAACAACTTTCAGTCGTCTCAGAATCATGTGGGAAGTTAACCTAAGGTGTTTCCTTTAGGTTTGCACTAAGTACTTTGGTGTAAAATTGAAATGCATACTATTTGTATTGTCAAAGCTTTGGAAGCACTGAGAAAAGAACTTTTTTGTCTTGACGAGCAGAGGCATGAAACTACTTTCAAACTACTCATAATCATGTGGGAAGTTGAACTAGGGTGTTTCCATTAGGTTTGCACTAAGTACTTTGGTGTAAAATTCAAATCTATAATACATTTAATGTCAAAGCACTCTAATCTCTGAGAAATCAACTTTTTTGTCTTTATGTACAGAGGCATGAAACAACTTGCAGACATTTCAGAATCATGTGGGAAGTTAACCTAAGGGGTTTCCATTAGGTTTGCAGTCAGTACTTTGGTGTAAAATTGAAATGTATACTGTTTGTATTGCAAAGCTTTGGAAGCACTGAGAAAAGAACTTTTTGGTCTTGATGTATATAGGCATGAAACAACTTTCAAACTGCTCATAATCATGTGGGAAGTTAACCAAAGGTGTTTCCATTAGGTTTGCAGTAAGTACTTTGGTGTAAAATTGAAATGCATACTCTTTGTATTGTCAAAGCATTGTATGCACTGAGAGAACAACTTTTTTGTCCTGATGTCTAGAGGCATGAAACAACTTTCAGTCATCTCAGAATCATGTGGGAAGATAACCAAAGGTGTTTCCATTAGGTTTGCAGTAAGTACTTTGGTTTAAAATTGAAATGCATACTCTTTGTATTGTCAAAGCATTGTATGCACTGAGATAACAACTTTGTTGTCTTGATGTATAGACGCATGAAACAACTTTCAGTCATCTCAGAATCATGTGGGAAGATAACCTAAGGTGTTTCCATTAGGTTTGCAGTAAGTACTTTGGTGTTAAAATTGAAAAGTATACTCTTTGTATTGTCAAAGCATTGTATGCACTGAGATAACAACTTTTTTGTCTCAATGTCTAAAGGCATGAAACAACTTTCAGTCACCTCAGAATCATGTGGGAAGTTAACCTAAGGTGTTTCCATTAGTTTTGCAGTAAGTTCTTTGGTGTAAAATTGAAATGCATACTATTTGTATTGTCAAAGCTTTGGAAGCACTGAGAAAAGAACTTTTTTGTCTTGACGAGCAGAGGCATGAAACTACTTTCAAACTACTCATAATCATGTGGGAAGTTGAACTAGGGTGTTTCCATTAGGTTTGCACTAAGTACTTTGGTGTAAAATTCAAATCTATTATACATTTAATGTCAAAGCACTCTAATCTCTGAGAAATCAACTTTTTTGTCTTTATGTACAGAGGCATGAAACAACTTGCAGACATTTCAGAATCATGTGGGAAGTTAACCTAAGGTGTTTCCATTAGGTTTGCAGTCAGTACTTTGGTGTAAAATTGAAATGTATACTATTTGTATTGCAAAGCTTTGGAAGCACTGAGAAAAGAACTTTTTGGTCTTGATGTATATAGGCATGAAACAACTTTCAAACTGCTCATAATCATGTGGGAAGTTAACCAAAGGTGTTTCCATTAGGTTTGCAGTAAGTACTTTGGTGTAAAATTGAAATGCATACTCTTTGTATTGTCAAAGCATTGTATGCACTGAGAGAACAACTTTTTTGTCCTGATGTCTAGAGGCATGAAACAACTTTCAGTCATCTCAGAATCATGTGGGAAGTTAACCTAAGGTGTTTCCATTAGGTTTGCACTAAGTACTTTGGTGTAAAATTCAAATGTATAATACTTTTAATGTCAAAGCACTCTATTCTCTGAGAAATCAACTTTTTTGTCTTTATGTACAGAGGCATGAAACAACTTGCAGACATTTCAGAATCATGTGGGAAGTTAACCTTAGGTGTTTCCATTAGGTTTGCAGTAAGGACTTTGGTGTAAAATTGAAATGTATACTCTTTGTATTGTCAAAGCATTGTATGCACTGAGATAACAACTTTGTTGTCTTGATGTATAGACGCATGAAACAACTTTCAGTCATCTCAGAATCATGTGGGAAGTTAACCTAAGGTGTTTCCATTAGGTTTGCTTTGGTGTAAAATTGAAGTGTATACTATTTGTATTGTCAAAGCATTGTATGCACTGAGATAACAACTTTGTTGTCTTGATGTTTAGAGGCATGAAACACCTTTCAACCTGCTCATAATCATGTTGGAAGGTAACCTGAGGTGTTTGCATTAGGTTTGCAGTCAGGACTTTTCAGGACATTTGAAGTGTATACTACTGTTACATCAAAACATTGTATGCACTGAAATAACAACTTTTTTGTCTTAATGTCTAGAGGCATGAAACAACTTTCAGTCATCTCAGAATCATGTGGGAAGTTAACCTAAGGTGTTTCCTTTAGGTTTGCACTAAGTACTTTGGTGTAAAATTGAAATGCATACTATTTGTATTGTCAAAGCTTTGGAAGCACTGAGAAAAGAACTTTTTTGTCTTGACGAGCAGAGGCATGAAACTACTTTCAAACTACTCATAATCATGTGGGAAGTTGAACTAGGGTGTTTCCATTAGGTTTGCACTAAGTACTTTGGTGTAAAATTCAAATCTATAATACATTTAATGTCAAAGCACTCTAATCTCTGAGAAATCAACTTTTTTGTCTTTATGTACAGAGGCATGAAACAACTTGCAGACATTTCAGAATCATGTGGGAAGTTAACCTAAGGTGTTTCCATTAGGTTTGCAGTCAGTACTTTGGTGTAAAATTGAAATGTATACTATTTGTATTGCAAAGCTTTGGAAGCACTGAGAAAAGAACTTTTTGGTCTTGATGTATATAGGCATGAAACAACTTTCAAACTGCTCATAATCATGTGGGAAGTTAACCAAAGGTGTTTGCATTAGGTTTGCAGTAAGTACTTTGGTGTAAAATTGAAATGCATACTCTTTGTATTGTCAAAGCATTGTATGCGCTGAGAGAACAACTTTTTTGTCCTGATGTCTAGAGGCATGAAACAACTTTCAGTCATCTCAGAATCATGTGGGAAGTTAACCTAAGGTGTTTCCTTTAGGTTTGCACTAAGTACTTTGGTGTAAAATTGAAATGCATACTATTTGTATTGTCAAAGCTTTGGAAGCACTGAGAAAAGAACTTTTTTGTCTTGACAAGCAGAGGCATGAAACTACTTTCAAACTACTCATAATCATGTGGGAAGTTGAACTAAGGTGTTTCGTTTAGGTTTGCACTGAGTACTTTGGTGTAAAATTCAAATGTATAATACTTTTAATGTCAAAGCACTCTATTCTCTGAGAAATCAACTTTTTTGTCTTTATGTACAGAGGCATGAAACAACTTGCAGACATTCCAGAATCATGAGGGAAGTTAACCTAAGGTGTTTCCATTAGGTTTGCAGTAAGCACTTTGGTGTAAAATTGAAATGTATACTCTTTGTATTTTCAAAGCGTTGTATGCACTGAGATAACAACTTTTTTGTCTTGATGTCTAGAGGCATGAAACAACTTTCAGTCATCTCAGAATCATGTGGGAAGTTAACCTAAGGTGTTTCCATTAGGTTTGCACTAAGTACTTTGGTGTAAAATTCAAATGTATAATACTTTTAATGTCAAAGCACTCTATTCTCTGAGAAATCAACTTTTTTGTCTTTATGTACAGAGGCATGAAACAACTTTCAGTCATCTCAGAATCATGTGGGAAGATAACCAAAGGTGTTTCCATTAGGTTTGCAGTAAGTACTTTGGTTTAAAATTGAAATGCATACTCTTTGTATTGTCAAAGCATTGTATGCACTGAGATAACAACTTTGTTGTCTTGATGTATAGACGCATGAAACAACTTTCAGTCATCTCAGAATCATGTGGGAAGATAACCTAAGGTGTTTCCATTAGGTTTGCAGTAAGTACTTTGGTGTTAAAATTGAAATGTATACTCTTTGTATTGTCAAAGCATTGTATGCACTGAGATAACAACTTTTTTGTCTCAATGTCTAAAGGCATGAAACAACTTTCAGTCACCTCAGAATCATGTGGGAAGTTAACCTAAGGTGTTTCCATTAGTTTTGCAGTAAGTTCTTTGGTGTAAAATTGAAATGAATACTATTTGTATTGTCAAAGCATTGGAAGCACTGAGAAAAGAACTTTTTTGTCTTGATGAGCAGAGGCATGAAACTGCTTTCAAACTACTCATAATCATGTGGGAAGTTGAACTAGGGTGTTTCCATTAGGTTTGCACTAAGTACTTTGGTGTAAAATTCAAATCTATAATACTTTTAATGTCAAAGCACTCTAATCTCTGAGAAATCAACTTTTTTGTCTTTATGTACAGAGGCATGAAACAACTTGCAGACATTTCAGAATCATGTGGGAAGTTAACCTAAGGTGTTTCCTTTAGGTTTGCAGTAAGTACTTTGGTGTAAAATTGAAATGTATACTCTTTGTATTGTCAAAGCATTGTATGCACTGAGAGAACAACTTTTTTGTCCTGATGTCTAGAGGCATGAAACAACTTTCAGTCATCTCAGAATCATGTGGGAAGATAACCAAAGGTGTTTCCATTAGGTTTGCAGTAAGTACTTTGGTTTAAAATTGAAATGCATACTCTTTGTATTGTCAAAGCATTGTATGCACTGAGATAACAACTTTGTTGTCTTGATGTATAGACGCATGAAACAACTTTCAGTCATCTCAGAATCATGTGGGAAGATAACCTAAGGTGTTTCCATTAGGTTTGCAGTAAGTACTTTGGTGTTAAAATTGAAAAGTATACTCTTTGTATTGTCAAAGCATTGTATGCACTGAGATAACAACTTTTTTGTCTCAATGTCTAAAGGCATGAAACAACTTTCAGTCACCTCAGAATCATGTGGGAAGTTAACCTAAGGTGTTTCCATTAGTTTTGCAGTAAGTTCTTTGGTGTAAAATTGAAATGAATACTATTTGTATTGTCAAAGCATTGGAAGCACTGAGAAAAGAACTTTTTTGTCTTGATGAGCAGAGGCATGAAACTGCTTTCAAACTACTCATAATCATGTGGGAAGTTGAACTAGGGTGTTTCCATTAGGTTTGCACTACGTACTTTGGTGTAAAATTCAAATCTATAATACTTTTAATGTCAAAGCACTCTATTCTCAGAGAAATCAACTTTTTTGTCTTAATGCACAGAGGCATGAAACAACTTGCAGACATTTCAGAATCATGTGGGAAGTTAACCTAAGGTGTTTCCATTAGGTTTGCACTAAGTACTTTGGTGTAAAATTGAAGTGTATACTATTTGTATTGTCAAAGCATTGTATGCACTGAGATAACAACTTTGTTGTCTTGATGTATAGAGGCATGAAACACCTTTCAACCTGCTCATAATCATGTTGGAAGGTAACCTGAGGTGTTTGCATTAGGTTTGCAGTCAGGACTTTTCAGGACATTTGAAGTGTATACTACTGTTACATCAAAACATTGTATGCACTGAAATAACAACTTTTTTGTCTTAATGTCTAGAGGCATGAAACAACTTTCAGTCGTCTCAGAATCATGTGGGAAGTTAACCTAAGGTGTTTCCTTTAGGTTTGCACTAAGTACTTTGGTGTAAAATTGAAATGCATACTATTTGTATTGTCAAAGCTTTGGAAGCACTGAGAAAAGAACTTTTTTGTCTTGACGAGCAGAGGCATGAAACTACTTTCAAACTACTCATAATCATGTGGGAAGTTGAACTAGGGTGTTTCCATTAGGTTTGCACTAAGTACTTTGGTGTAAAATTCAAATCTATAATACATTTAATGTCAAAGCACTCTAATCTCTGAGAAATCAACTTTTTTGTCTTTATGTACAGAGGCATGAAACAACTTGCAGACATTTCAGAATCATGTGGGAAGTTAACCTAAGGGGTTTCCATTAGGTTTGCAGTCAGTACTTTGGTGTAAAATTGAAATGTATACTGTTTGTATTGCAAAGCTTTGGAAGCACTGAGAAAAGAACTTTTTGGTCTTGATGTATATAGGCATGAAACAACTTTCAAACTGCTCATAATCATGTGGGAAGTTAACCAAAGGTGTTTCCATTAGGTTTGCAGTAAGTACTTTGGTGTAAAATTGAAATGCATACTCTTTGTATTGTCAAAGCATTGTATGCACTGAGAGAACAACTTTTTTGTCCTGATGTCTAGAGGCATGAAACAACTTTCAGTCATCTCAGAATCATGTGGGAAGATAACCAAAGGTGTTTCCATTAGGTTTGCAGTAAGTACTTTGGTTTAAAATTGAAATGCATACTCTTTGTATTGTCAAAGCATTGTATGCACTGAGATAACAACTTTGTTGTCTTGATGTATAGACGCATGAAACAACTTTCAGTCATCTCAGAATCATGTGGGAAGATAACCTAAGGTGTTTCCATTAGGTTTGCAGTAAGTACTTTGGTGTTAAAATTGAAAAGTATACTCTTTGTATTGTCAAAGCATTGTATGCACTGAGATAACAACTTTTTTGTCTCAATGTCTAAAGGCATGAAACAACTTTCAGTCACCTCAGAATCATGTGGGAAGTTAACCTAAGGTGTTTCCATTAGTTTTGCAGTAAGTTCTTTGGTGTAAAATTGAAATGCATACTATTTGTATTGTCAAAGCTTTGGAAGCACTGAGAAAAGAACTTTTTTGTCTTGACGAGCAGAGGCATGAAACTACTTTCAAACTACTCATAATCATGTGGGAAGTTGAACTAGGGTGTTTCCATTAGGTTTGCACTAAGTACTTTGGTGTAAAATTCAAATCTATTATACATTTAATGTCAAAGCACTCTAATCTCTGAGAAATCAACTTTTTTGTCTTTATGTACAGAGGCATGAAACAACTTGCAGACATTTCAGAATCATGTGGGAAGTTAACCTAAGGTGTTTCCATTAGGTTTGCAGTCAGTACTTTGGTGTAAAATTGAAATGTATACTATTTGTATTGCAAAGCTTTGGAAGCACTGAGAAAAGAACTTTTTGGTCTTGATGTATATAGGCATGAAACAACTTTCAAACTGCTCATAATCATGTGGGAAGTTAACCAAAGGTGTTTCCATTAGGTTTGCAGTAAGTACTTTGGTGTAAAATTGAAATGCATACTCTTTGTATTGTCAAAGCATTGTATGCACTGAGAGAACAACTTTTTTGTCCTGATGTCTAGAGGCATGAAACAACTTTCAGTCATCTCAGAATCATGTGGGAAGTTAACCTAAGGTGTTTCCATTAGGTTTGCACTAAGTACTTTGGTGTAAAATTCAAATGTATAATACTTTTAATGTCAAAGCACTCTATTCTCTGAGAAATCAACTTTTTTGTCTTTATGTACAGAGGCATGAAACAACTTGCAGACATTTCAGAATCATGTGGGAAGTTAACCTTAGGTGTTTCCATTAGGTTTGCAGTAAGGACTTTGGTGTAAAATTGAAATGTATACTCTTTGTATTGTCAAAGCATTGTATGCACTGAGATAACAACTTTTTTGTCTTGATGTCTAGAGGCATGAAACAACTTTCAGTCATCTCAGAATCATGTGGGAAGTTAACCTAAGGTGTTTCCATTAGGTTTGCACTAAGTACTTTGGTGTAAAATTGAAGTGTACACTATTTGTACTGACAAAGCATTGTATGCACTGAGATAACAACTTTGTTGTCTTGATGTATAGAGGCATGAAAAAACTTTCAAACTGCTCATAATCATGAGGGAAGTTAACCAAAGGTGTTTCCATTAGGTTTGCACTAAGTACTTTGGTGTAAAATTCAAATCTATAATACTTTTAATGTCAAAGCACTCTAATCTCTGAGAAATCAACTTTTTTGTCTTGATGTACAGAGGCATGAAACAACTTGCAGACATTTCAGAATCATGTGGGAAGTTAACCTAAGGTGTTTCCATTAGGTTTGCAGTAAGTACTTTGGTGTAAAATTGAAATGTATACTCTTTGTATTGTCAAAGCATTGTATGCACTGAGAGAACAACTTTTTTGTCCTGATGTCTAGAGGCATGAAACAACTTTCAGTCATCTCAGAATCATGTGGGAAGATAACCAAAGGTGTTTCCATTAGGTTTGCAGTAAGTACTTTGGTTTAAAATTGAAATGCATACTCTTTGTATTGTCAAAGCATTGTATGCACTGAGATAACAACTTTGTTGTCTTGATGTATAGACGCATGAAACAACTTTCAGTCATCTCAGAATCATGTGGGAAGATAACCTAAGGTGTTTCCATTAGGTTTGCAGTAAGTACTTTGGTGTTAAAATTGAAATGTATACTCTTTGTATTGTCAAAGCATTGTATGCACTGAGATAACAACTTTTTTGTCTCAATGTCTAAAGGCATGAAACAACTTTCAGTCACCTCAGAATCATGTGGGAAGTTAACCTAAGGTGTTTCCATTAGTTTTGCAGTAAGTTCTTTGGTGTAAAATTGAAATGAATACTATTTGTATTGTCAAAGCATTGGAAGCACTGAGAAAAGAACTTTTTTGTCTTGATGAGCAGAGGCATGAAACTGCTTTCAAACTACTCATAATCATGTGGGAAGTTGAACTAGGGTGTTTCCATTAGGTTTGCACTAAGTACTTTGGTGTAAAATTCAAATCCATAATACTTTTAATGTCAAAGCACTCTATTCTCAGAGAAATCAACTTTTTTGTCTTAATGCACAGAGGCATGAAACAACTTGCAGACATTTCAGAATCATGTGGGAAGTTAACCTAAGGTGTTTCCATTAGGTTTGCACTAAGTACTTTGGTGTAAAATTGAAGTGTATACTATTTGTATTGTCAAAGCATTGTATGCACTGAGATAACAACTTTGTTGTCTTGATGTATAGAGGCATGAAACACCTTTCAACCTGCTCATAATCATGTTGGAAGGTAACCTGTGGTGTTTGCATTAGGTTTGCAGTCAGGACTTTTCAGGACATTTGAAGTGTATACTACTGTTACATCAAAACATTGTATGCACTGAAATAACAACTTTTTTGTCTTGATGTCTAGAGGCATGAAACAACTTTCAGTCATCTCAGAATCATGAGGGAAGTTAACCTAAGGTGTTTCCATTAGGTTTGCAGTAAGCACTTTGGTGTAAAATTGAAATGTATACTCTTTGTATTTTCAAAGCGTTGTATGCACTGAGATAACAACTTTTTTGTCTTGATGTCTAGAGGCATGAAACAACTTTCAGTCATCTCAGAATCATGTGGGAAGTTAACCTAAGGTGTTTCCATTAGGTTTGCACTAAGTACTTTGGTGTAAAATTCAAATGTATAATACTTTTAATGTCAAAGCACTCTATTCTCTGAGAAATCAACTTTTTTGTCTTTATGTACAGAGGCATGAAACAACTTGCAGACATTTCAGAATCATGTGGGAAGTTAACCTTAGGTGTTTCCATTAGGTTTGCAGTAAGGACTTTGGTGTAAAATTGAAATGTATACTCTTTGTATTGTCAAAGCATTGTATGCACTGAGATAACAACTTTTTTGTCTTGATGTCTAGAGGCATGAAACAACTTTCAGTCATCTCAGAATCATGTGGGAAGTTAACCTAAGGTGTTTCCATTAGGTTTGCACTAAGTACTTTGGTGTAAAATTGAAGTGTACACTATTTGTACTGACAAAGCATTGTATGCACTGAGATAACATCTTTGTTGTCTTGATGTATAGAGGCATGAAAAAACTTTCAAACTGCTCATAATCATGAGGGAAGTTAACCAAAGGTGTTTCCATTAGGTTTGCAGTCAGGACTTTTCAGTACAATTTAAGTGTATACTACTGTTACGTCAAAGCATTGTATGCACTGAGATAACAACTTTTTTGTCTTAATGTCTAAAGGCATGAAACAACTTTCAGTCATCTCAGAATCATGTGGGAAGTTAACCTAAGGTGTTTCCATTAGTTTTGCAGTAAGTTCTTTGGTGTAAAATTGAAATGTATACTATTTGTATTGTCAAAGCATTGGAAGCACTGAGAAAAGAACTTTTTTGTCTTGATGAGCAGCGGCATGAAACTACTTTCAAACTACTCATAATCATGTGGGAAGTTGAACTAGGGTGTTTCCATTAGGTTTGCACTAAGTACTTTGGTGTAAAATTCAAATGTATAATACATTTAATGTCAAAGCACTCTAATCTCTGAGAAATCAACTTTTTTGTCTTTATGTACAGAGGCATGAAACAACTTGCAGACATTTCAGAATCATGTGGGAAGTTAACCTAAGGTGTTTCCATTAGGTTTGCAGTCAGTACTTTGGTGTAAAATTGAAATGTATACTATTTGTATTGCAAAGCTTTGGAAGCACTGAGAAAAGAACTTTTTGGTCTTGATGTATATAGGCATGAAACAACTTTCAAACTGCTCATAATCATGTGGGAAGTTAACCAAAGGTGTTTCCATTAGGTTTGCAGTAAGTACTTTGGTTTAAAATTGAAATGCATACTCTTTGTATTGTCAAAGCATTGTATGCACTGAGATAACAACTTTGTTGTCTTGATGTACAGAGGCATGAAACAACTTGCAGACATTTCAGAATCATGTGGGAAGTTAACCTAAGGTGTTTCCATTAGGTTTGCAGTAAGTACTTTGGTGTAAAATTGAAATGTATACTCTTTGTATTGTCAAAGCATTGTATGCACTGAGATAACAACTTTTTTGTCTTGATGTCTAGAGGCATGAAACAACTTTCAGTCATCTCAGATTCATGTGGGAAGTTAACCTAAGGTGTTTCCATTAGGTTTGCACTAAGTACTTTGGTGTAAAATTGAAATGTATACTATTTGTATTGCAAAGCTTTGGAAGCACTGAGAAAAGAACTTTTTTGTCTTGATGTATATAGGCATGAAACAACTTTCAAACTGCTCATAATCATGTGGGAAGTTAACCAAAGGTGTTTCCATTAGGTTTGCACTAAGTACTTTGGTGTAAAATTCAAATGTATAATACTTTTAATGTCAAAGCACTCTATTCTCTGAGAAATCAACTTTTTTGTCTTTATGTACAGGGGCATGAAACAACTTGCAGACATTTCAGAATCATGTGGGAAGTTAACCTTAGGTGTTTCCATTAGGTTTGCAGTAAGTACTTTGGTGTAAAATTGAAATGTATACTCTTTGTAATGTCAAAGCATTGTATGCACTGAGATAACAACTTTTTTGTCTTGATGTCTAGAGGCATGAAACAACTTTCAGTCATCTCAGAATCATGTGGGAAGTTAACCTAAGGTGTTTCCATTAGGTTTGCACTAAGTACTTTGGTGTAAAATTGAAGTGTATACTATTTGTACTGACAAAGCATTGTATGCACTGAGATAACAACTTTGTTGTCTTGATGTATAGAGGTATGAAAAAACTTTCAAACTGCTCATAATCATGAGGGAAGCTAACCAAAGGTGTTTCCATTAGGTTTGCAGTCAGGACTTTTCAGTACAATATACGTGTATACTACTGTTACGTCAAAGCATTGTCTGCACTGAGATAACAACATTTTTGTCTCAATGTCTAAAGGCATGAAACAACTTTCAGTCACCTCAGAATCATGTGGGACGTTAACCTAAGGTGTTTCCATTAGTTTTGCAGTAAGTTCTTTGGTGTAAAATTGAAATGAATACTATTTGTATTGTCAAAGCATTGGAAGCACTGAGAAAAGAACTTTTTTGTCTTGATGAGCAGAGGCATGAAACTGCTTTCAAACTACTCATAATCATGTGGGAAGTTGAACTAGGGTGTTTCCATTAGGTTTGCACTAAGTACTTTGGTGTAAAATTCAAATCTATAATACTTTTAATGTCAAAGCACTCTAATCTCTGAGAAATCAACTTTTTTGTCTTTATGTACAGAGGCATGAAACAACTTGCAGACATTTCAGAATCATGTGGGAAGATAACCTAAGGTGTTTCCATTAGGTTTGCAGTAAGTACTTTGGTGTTAAAATTGAAATGTATACTCTTTGTATTGTCAAAGCATTGTATGCACTGAGATAACAACTTTTTTGTCTCAATGTCTAAAGGCATGAAACAACTTTCAGTCACCTCAGAATCATGTGGGAAGTTAACCTAAGGTGTTTCCATTAGTTTTGCAGTAAGTTCTTTGGTGTAAAATTGAAATGAATACTATTTGTATTGTCAAAGCATTGGAAGCACTGAGAAAAGAACTTTTTTGTCTTGATGAGCAGAGGCATGAAACTGCTTTCAAACTACTCATAATCATGTGGGAAGTTGAACTAGGGTGTTTCCATTAGGTTTGCACTAAGTACTTTGGTGTAAAATTCAAATCCATAATACTTTTAATGTCAAAGCACTCTATTCTCAGAGAAATCAACTTTTTTGTCTTAATGCACAGAGGCATGAAACAACTTGCAGACATTTCAGAATCATGTGGGAAGTTAACCTAAGGTGTTTCCATTAGGTTTGCACTAAGTACTTTGGTGTAAAATTGAAGTGTATACTATTTGTATTGTCAAAGCATTGTATGCACTGAGATAACAACTTTGTTGTCTTGATGTATAGAGGCATGAAACACCTTTCAACCTGCTCATAATCATGTTGGAAGGTAACCTGAGGTGTTTGCATTAGGTTTGCAGTCAGGACTTTTCAGGACATTTGAAGTGTATACTACTGTTACATCAAAACATTGTATGCACTGAAATAACAACTTTTTTGTCTTGATGTCTAGAGGCATGAAACAACTTTCAGTCATCTCAGAATCATGTGGGAAGTTAACCTAAGGTGTTTCCTTTAGGTTTGCACTAAGTACTTTGGTGTAAAATTGAAATGCATACTATTTGTATTGTCAAAGCTTTGGAAGCACTGAGAAAAGAACTTTTTTGTCTTGACGAGCAGAGGCATGAAACTACTTTCAAACTACTCATAATCATGTGGGAAGTTGAACTAAGGTGTTTCGTTTAGGTTTGCACTGAGTACTTTGGTGTAAAATTCAAATGTATAATACTTTTAATGTCAAAGCACTCTATTCTCTGAGAAATCAACTTTTTTGTCTTTATGTACAGAGGCATGAAACAACTTGCAGACATTCCAGAATCATGAGGGAAGTTAACCTAAGGTGTTTCCATTAGGTTTGCAGTAAGCACTTTGGTGTAAAATTCAAATGTATACTCTTTGTATTTTCAAAGCGTTGTATGCACTGAGATAACAACTTTTTTGTCTTGATGTCTAGAGGCATGAAACAACTTTCAGTCATCTCAGAATCATGTGGGAAGTTAACCTAAGGTGTTTCCATTAGGTTTGCACTAAGTACTTTGGTGTAAAATTCAAATGTATAATACTTTTAATGTCAAAGCACTCTATTCTCTGAGAAATCAACTTTTTTGTCTTTATGTACAGAGGCATGAAACAACTTGCAGACATTTCAGAATCATGTGGGAAGTTAACCTTAGGTGTTTCCATTAGGTTTGCAGTAAGGACTTTGGTGTAAAATTGAAATGTATACTCTTTGTATTGTCAAAGCATTGTATGCACTGAGATAACAACTTTTTTGTCTTGATGTCTAGAGGCATGAAACAACTTTCAGTCATCTCAGAATCATGTGGGAAGTTAACCTAAGGTGTTTCCATTAGGTTTGCACTAAGTACTTTGGTGTAAAATTGAAGTGTACACTATTTGTACTGACAAAGCATTGTATGCACTGAGATAACAACTTTGTTGTCTTGATGTATAGAGGCATGAAAAAACTTTCAAACTGCTCATAATCATGAGGGAAGTTAACCAAAGGTGTTTCCATTAGGTTTGCACTAAGTACTTTGGTGTAAAATTCAAATCTATAATACTTTTAATGTCAAAGCACTCTAATCTCTGAGAAATCAACTTTTTTGTCTTTATGTACAGAGGCATGAAACAACTTGCAGACATTTCAGAATCATGTGGGAAGTTAACCTAAGGTGTTTCCATTAGGTTTGCAGTAAGTACTTTGGTGTAAAATTGAAATGTATACTCTTTGTATTGTCAAAGCATTGTATGCACTGAGAGAACAACTTTTTTGTCCTGATGTCTAGAGGCATGAAACAACTTTCAGTCATCTCAGAATCATGTGGGAAGATAACCAAAGGTGTTTCCATTAGGTTTGCAGTAAGTACTTTGGTTTAAAATTGAAATGCATACTCTTTGTATTGTCAAAGCATTGTATGCACTGAGATAACAACTTTGTTGTCTTGATGTATAGACGCATGAAACAACTTTCAGTCATCTCAGAATCATGTGGGAAGATAACCTAAGGTGTTTCCATTAGGTTTGCAGTAAGTACTTTGGTGTTAAAATTGAAAAGTATACTCTTTGTATTGTCAAAGCATTGTATGCACTGAGATAACAACTTTTTTGTCTCAATGACTAAAGGCATGAAACAACTTTCAGTCACCTCAGAATCATGTGGGAAGTTAACCTAAGGTGTTTCCATTAGTTTTGCAGTAAGTTCTTTGGTGTAAAATTGAAATGAATACTATTTGTATTGTCAAAGCATTGGAAGCACTGAGAAAAGAACTTTTTTGTCTTGATGAGCAGAGGCATGAAACTGCTTTCAAACTACTCATAATCATGTGGGAAGTTGAACTAGGGTGTTTTCATTAGGTTTGGACTACGTACTTTGGTGTAAAATTCAAATCTATAATACTTTTAATGTCAAAGCACTCTATTCTCAGAGAAATCAACTTTTTTGTCTTAATGCACAGAGGCATGAAACAACTTGCAGACATTTCAGAATCATGTGGGAAGTTAACCTAAGGTGTTTCCATTAGGTTTGCAGTCAGTACTTTGGTGTAAAATTGAAATGTATACTATTTGTATTGCAAAGCTTTGGAAGCACTGAGAAAAGAACTTTTTGGTCTTGATGTATATAGGCATGAAACAACTTTCAAACTGCTCATAATCATGTGGGAAGTTAACCAAAGGTGTTTCCATTAGGTTTGCAGTAAGTACTTTGGTTTAAAATTGAAATGCATACTCTTTGTATTGTCAAAGCATTGGAAGCACTGAGAAAAGAACTTTTTTGTCTTGATGAGCAGAGGCATGAAACTGCTTTCAAACTACTCATAATCATGTGGGAAGTTGAACTAGGGTGTTTCCATTAGGTTTGCACTAAGTACTTTGGTGTAAAATTCAAATCCATAATACTTTTAATGTCAAAGCACTCTATTCTCAGAGAAATCAACTTTTTTGTCTTAATGCACAGAGGCATGAAACAACTTGCAGACATTTCAGAATCATGTGGGAAGTTAACCTAAGGTGTTTCCATTAGGTTTGCACTAAGTACTTTGGTGTTAAATTGAAGTCTATACTATTTGTATTGTCAAAGCATTGTATGCACTGAGATAACAACTTTGTTGTCTTGATGTATAGAGGCATGAAACACCTTTCAACCTGCTCATAATCATGTTGGAAGGTAACCTGAGGTGTTTGCATTAGGTTTGCAGTCAGGACTTTTCAGGACATTTGAAGTGTATACTACTGTTACATCAAAACATTGTATGCACTGAAATAACAACTTTTTTGTCTTGATGTCTAGAGGCATGAAACAACTTTCAGTCATCTCAGAATCATGTGGGAAGTTAACCTAAGGTGTTTCCATTAGGTTTGCAGTAAGCACTTTGGTGTAAAATTGAAATGTATACTCTTTGTATTTTCAAAGCGTTGTATGCACTGAGATAACAACTTTTTTGTCTTGATGTCTAGAGGCATGAAACAACTTTCAGTCATCTCAGAATCATGTGGGAAGTTAACCTAAGGTGTTTCCATTAGGTTTGCACTAAGTACTTTGGTGTAAAATTCAAATGTATAATGCTTTTAATGTCAAAGCACTCTATTCTCTGAGAAATCAACTTTTTTGTCTTTATGTACAGAGGCATGAAACAACTTGCAGACATTTCAGAATCATGTGGGAAGTTAACCTTAGGTGTTTCCATTAGGTTTGCAGTAAGGACTTTGGTGTAAAATTGAAATGTATACTCTTTGTATTGTCAAAGCATTGTATGCACTGAGATAACAACTTTTTTGTCTTGATGTCTAGAGGCATGAAACAACTTTCAGTCATCTCAGAATCATGTGGGAAGTTAACCTAAGGTGTTTCCATTAGGTTTGCACTAAGTACTTTGGTGTAAAATTGAAGTGTACACTATTTGTACTGACAAAGCATTGTATGCACTGAGATAACATCTTTGTTGTCTTGATGTATAGAGGCATGAAAAAACTTTCAAACTGCTCATAATCATGAGGGAAGTTAACCAAAGGTGTTTCCATTAGGTTTGCAGTCAGGACTTTTCAGTACAATTTAAGTGTATACTACTGTTACGTCAAAGCATTGTATGCACTGAGATAACAACTTTTTTGTCTTAATGTCTAAAGGCATGAAACAACTTTCAGTCATCTCAGAATCATGTGGGAAGTTAACCTAAGGTGTTTCCATTAGTTTTGCAGTAAGTTCTTTGGTGTAAAATTGAAATGTATACTATTTGTATTGTCAAAGCATTGGAAGCACTGAGAAAAGAACTTTTTTGTCTTGATGAGCAGCGGCATGAAACTACTTTCAAACTACTCATAATCATGTGGGAAGTTGAACTAGGGTGTTTCCATTAGGTTTGCACTAAGTACTTTGGTGTAAAATTCAAATGTATAATACATTTAATGTCAAAGCACTCTAATCTCTGAGAAATCAACTTTTTTGTCTTTATGTACAGAGGCATGAAACAACTTGCAGACATTTCAGAATCATGTGGGAAGTTAACCTAAGGTGTTTCCATTAGGTTTGCAGTAAGTACTTTGGTGTAAAATTGAAATGTATACTCTTTGTATTGTCAAAGCATTGTATGCACTGAGATAACAACTTTTTTGTCTTGATGTCTAGAGGCATGAAACAACTTTCAGTCATCTCAGATTCATGTGGGAAGTTAACCTAAGGTGTTTCCATTAGGTTTGCACTAAGTACTTTGGTGTAAAATTGAAATGTATACTATTTGTATTGCAAAGCTTTGGAAGCACTGAGAAAAGAACTTTTTTGTCTTGATGTATATAGGCATGAAACAACTTTCAAACTGCTCATAATCATGTGGGAAGTTAACCAAAGGTGTTTCCATTAGGTTTGCACTAAGTACTTTGGTGTAAAATTCAAATGTATAATACTTTTAATGTCAAAGCACTCTATTCTCTGAGAAATCAACTTTTTTGTCTTTATGTACAGGGGCATGAAACAACTTGCAGACATTTCAGAATCATGTGGGAAGTTAACCTTAGGTGTTTCCATTAGGTTTGCAGTAAGTACTTTGGTGTAAAATTGAAATGTATACTCTTTGTATTGTCAAAGCATTGTATGCACTGAGATAACAACTTTTTTGTCTTGATGTCTAGAGGCATGAAACAACTTTCAGTCATCTCAGAATCATGTGGGAAGTTAACCTAAGGTGTTTCCATTAGGTTTGCACTAAGTACTTTGGTGTAAAATTGAAGTGTATACTATTTGTACTGACAAAGCATTGTATGCACTGAGATAACAACTTTGTTGTCTTGATGTATAGAGGTATGAAAAAACTTTCAAACTGCTCATAATCATGAGGGAAGCTAACCAAAGGTGTTTCCATTAGGTTTGCAGTCAGGACTTTTCAGTACAATATACGTGTATACTACTGTTACGTCAAAGCATTGTCTGCACTGAGATAACAACTTTTTTGTCTCAATGTCTAAAGGCATGAAACAACTTTCAGTCACCTCAGAATCATGTGGGAAGTTAACCTAAGGTGTTTCCATTAGTTTTGCAGTAAGTTCTTTGGTGTAAAATTGAAATGAATACTATTTGTATTGTCAAAGCATTGGAAGCACTGAGAAAAGAACTTTTTTGTCTTGATGAGCAGAGGCATGAAACTGCTTTCAAACTACTCATAATCATGTGGGAAGTTGAACTAGGGTGTTTCCATTAGGTTTGCACTAAGTACTTTGGTGTAAAATTCAAATCTATAATACTTTTAATGTCAAAGCACTCTAATCTCTGAGAAATCAACTTTTTTGTCTTTATGTACAGAGGCATGAAACAACTTGCAGACATTTCAGAATCATGTGGGAAGATAACCTAAGGTGTTTCCATTAGGTTTGCAGTAAGTACTTTGGTGTTAAAATTGAAATGTATACTCTTTGTATTGTCAAAGCATTGTATGCACTGAGATAACAACTTTTTTGTCTCAATGTCTAAAGGCATGAAACAACTTTCAGTCACCTCAGAATCATGTGGGAAGTTAACCTAAGGTGTTTCCATTAGTTTTGCAGTAAGTTCTTTGGTGTAAAATTGAAATGAATACTATTTGTATTGTCAAAGCATTGGAAGCACTGAGAAAAGAACTTTTTTGTCTTGATGAGCAGAGGCATGAAACTGCTTTCAAACTACTCATAATCATGTGGGAAGTTGAACTAGGGTGTTTCCATTAGGTTTGCACTAAGTACTTTGGTGTAAAATTCAAATCCATAATACTTTTAATGTCAAAGCACTCTATTCTCAGAGAAATCAACTTTTTTGTCTTAATGCACAGAGGCATGAAACAACTTGCAGACATTTCAGAATCATGTGGGAAGTTAACCTAAGGTGTTTCCATTAGGTTTGCACTAAGTACTTTGGTGTAAAATTGAAGTGTATACTATTTGTATTGTCAAAGCATTGTATGCACTGAGATAACAACTTTGTTGTCTTGATGTATAGAGGCATGAAACACCTTTCAACCTGCTCATAATCATGTTGGAAGGTAACCTGAGGTGTTTGCATTAGGTTTGCAGTCAGGACTTTTCAGGACATTTGAAGTGTATACTACTGTTACATCAAAACATTGTATGCACTGAAATAACAACTTTTTTGTCTTGATGTCTAGAGGCATGAAACAACTTTCAGTCATCTCAGAATCATGTGGGAAGTTAACCTAAGGTGTTTCCTTTAGGTTTGCACTAAGTACTTTGGTGTAAAATTGAAATGCATACTATTTGTATTGTCAAAGCTTTGGAAGCACTGAGAAAAGAACTTTTTTGTCTTGACGAGCAGAGGCATGAAACTACTTTCAAACTACTCATAATCATGTGGGAAGTTGAACTAAGGTGTTTCGTTTAGGTTTGCACTGAGTACTTTGGTGTAAAATTCAAATGTATAATACTTTTAATGTCAAAGCACTCTATTCTCTGAGAAATCAACTTTTTTGTCTTTATGTACAGAGGCATGAAACAACTTGCAGACATTCCAGAATCATGAGGGAAGTTAACCTAAGGTGTTTCCATTAGGTTTGCAGTAAGCACTTTGGTGTAAAATTGAAATGTATACTCTTTGTATTTTCAAAGCGTTGTATGCACTGAGATAACTTTTTTGTCTTGATGTCTAGAGGCATGAAACAACTTTCAGTCATCTCAGAATCATGTGGGAAGTTAACCTAAGGTGTTTCCATTAGGTTTGCACTAAGTACTTTGGTGTAAAATTCAAATCTATAATACTTTTAATGTCAAAGCACTCTAATCTCTGAGAAATCAACTTTTTTGTCTTTATGTACAGAGGCATGAAACAACTTGCAGACATTTCAGAATCATGTGGGAAGTTAACCTAAGGTGTTTCCATTAGGTTTGCAGTAAGTACTTTGGTGTAAAATTGAAATGTATACTCTTTGTATTGTCAAAGCATTGTATGCACTGAGAGAACAACTTTTTTGTCCTGATGTCTAGAGGCATGAAACAACTTTCAGTCATCTCAGAATCATGTGGGAAGATAACCAAAGGTGTTTCCATTAGGTTTGCAGTAAGTACTTTGGTTTAAAATTGAAATGCATACTCTTTGTATTGTCAAAGCATTGTATGCACTGAGATAACAACTTTGTTGTCTTGATGTATAGACGCATGAAACAACTTTCAGTCATCTCAGAATCATGTGGGAAGATAACCTAAGGTGTTTCCATTAGGTTTGCAGTAAGTACTTTGGTGTTAAAATTGAAAAGTATACTCTTTGTATTGTCAAAGCATTGTATGCACTGAGATAACAACTTTTTTGTCTCAATGTCTAAAGGCATGAAACAACTTTCAGTCACCTCAGAATCATGTGGGAAGTTAACCTAAGGTGTTTCCATTAGTTTTGCAGTAAGTTCTTTGGTGTAAAATTGAAATGAATACTATTTGTATTGTCAAAGCATTGGAAGCACTGAGAAAAGAACTTTTTTGTCTTGATGAGCAGAGGCATGAAACTGCTTTCAAACTACTCATAATCATGTGGGAAGTTGAACTAGGGTGTTTTCATTAGGTTTGGACTACGTACTTTGGTGTAAAATTCAAATCTATAATACTTTTAATGTCAAGGCACTCTATTCTCAGAGAAATCAACTTTTTTGTCTTAATGCACAGAGGCATGAAACAACTTGCAGACATTTCAGAATCATGTGGGAAGTTAACCTAAGGTGTTTCCATTAGGTTTGCAGTCAGTACTTTGGTGTAAAATTGAAATGTATACTATTTGTATTGCAAAGCTTTGGAAGCACTGAGAAAAGAACTTTTTGGTCTTGATGTATATAGGCATGAAACAACTTTCAAACTGCTCATAATCATGTGGGAAGTTAACCAAAGGTGTTTCCATTAGGTTTGCAGTAAGTACTTTGGTTTAAAATTGAAATGCATACTCTTTGTATTGTCAAAGCATTGTATGCACTGAGATAACAACTTTGTTGTCTTGATGTACAGAGGCATGAAACAACTTGCAGACATTTCAGAATCATGTGGGAAGTTAACCTAAGGTGTTTCCATTAGGTTTGCAGTAAGTACTTTGGTGTAAAATTGAAATGTATACTCTTTGTATTGTCAAAGCATTGTATCCACAGAGATAACAACTTTTTTGTCTTGATGTCTAGAGGCATGAAACAACTTTCAGTCATCTCAGATTCATGTGGGAAGTTAACCTAAGGTGTTTCCATTAGGTTTGCACTAAGTACTTTGGTGTAAAATTGAAATGTATACTATTTGTATTGCAAAGCTTTGGAAGCACTGAGAAAAGAACTTTTTTGTCTTGATGTATATAGGCATGAAACAACTTTCAAACTGCTCATAATCATGTGGGAAGTTAACCAAAGGTGTTTCCATTAGGTTTGCACTAAGTACTTTGGTGTAAAATTCAAATGTATAATACTTTTAATGTCAAAGCACTCTATTCTCTGAGAAATCAACTTTTTTGTCTTTATGTACAGGGGCATGAAACAACTTGCAGACATTTCAGAATCATGTGGGAAGTTAACCTTAGGTGTTTCCATTAGGTTTGCAGTAAGTACTTTGGTGTAAAATTGAAATGTATACTCTTTGTATTGTCAAAGCATTGTATGCACTGAGATAACAACTTTTTTGTCTTGATGTCTAGAGGCATGAAACAACTTTCAGTCATCTCAGAATCATGTGGGAAGTTAACCTAAGGTGTTTCCATTAGGTTTGCACTAAGTACTTTGGTGTAAAATTGAAGTGTATACTATTTGTACTGACAAAGCATTGTATGCACTGAGATAACAACTTTGTTGTCTTGATGTATAGAGGTATGAAAAAACTTTCAAACTGCTCATAATCATGAGGGAAGCTAACCAAAGGTGTTTCCATTAGGTTTGCAGTCAGGACTTTTCAGTACAATTTACGTGTATACTACTGTTACGTCAAAGCATTGTATGCACTGAGATAACAACTTTTTTGTCTCAATGTCTAAAGGCATGAAACAACTTTCAGTCACCTCAGAATCATGTGGGAAGTTAACCTAAGGTGTTTCCATTAGTTTTGCAGTAAGTTCTTTGGTGTAAAATTGAAATGAATACTATTTGTATTGTCAAAGCATTGGAAGCACTGAGAAAAGAACTTTTTTGTCTTGATGAGCAGAGGCATGAAACTGCTTTCAAACTACTCATAATCATGTGGGAAGTTGAACTAGGGTGTTTCCATTAGGTTTGCACTAAGTACTTTGGTGTAAAATTCAAATCTATAATACTTTTAATGTCAAAGCACTCTATTCTCTGAGAAATCAACTTTTTTGTCTTTATGTACAGGGGCATGAAACAACTTGCAGACATTTCAGAATCATGTGGGAAGTTAACCTTAGGTGTTTCCATTAGGTTTGCAGTAAGTACTTTGGTGTAAAATTGAAATGTATACTCTTTGTATTGTCAAAGCATTGTATGCACTGAGATAACAACTTTTTTGTCTTGATGTCTAGAGGCATGAAACAACTTTCAGTCATCTCAGAATCATGTGGGAAGTTAACCTAAGGTGTTTCCATTAGGTTTGCACTAAGTACTTTGGTGTAAAATTGAAGTGTATACTATTTGTACTGACAAAGCATTGTATGCACTGAGATAACAACTTTGTTGTCTTGATGTATAGAGGTATGAAAAAACTTTCAAACTGCTCATAATCATGAGGGAAGCTAACCAAAGGTGTTTCCATTAGGTTTGCAGTCAGGACTTTTCAGTACAATTTACGTGTATACTACTGTTACGTCAAAGCATTGTATGCACTGAGATAACAACTTTTTTGTCTCAATGTCTAAAGGCATGAAACAACTTTCAGTCACCTCAGAATCATGTGGGAAGTTAACCTAAGGTGTTTCCATTAGTTTTGCAGTAAGTTCTTTGGTGTAAAATTGAAATGAATACTATTTGTATTGTCAAAGCATTGGAAGCACTGAGAAAAGAACTTTTTTGTCTTGATGAGCAGAGGCATGAAACTGCTTTCAAACTACTCATAATCATGTGGGAAGTTGAACTAGGGTGTTTCCATTAGGTTTGCACTAAGTACTTTGGTGTAAAATTCAAATCTATAATACTTTTAATGTCAAAGCACTCTAATCTCTGAGAAATCAACTTTTTTGTCTTTATGTACAGAGGCATGAAACAACTTGCAGACATTTCAGAATCATGTGGGAAGATAACCTAAGGTGTTTCCATTAGGTTTGCAGTAAGTACTTTGGTGTTAAAATTGAAATGTATACTCTTTGTATTGTCAAAGCATTGTATGCACTGAGATAACAACTTTTTTGTCTCAATGTCTAAAGGCATGAAACAACTTTCAGTCACCTCAGAATCATGTGGGAAGTTAACCTAAGGTGTTTCCATTAGTTTTGCAGTAAGTACTTTGGTGTAAAATTGAAGTGCATACTATTTGTATTGTCAAAGCATTGTATGCACTGAGATAACAACTTTGTTGTCTTGATGTATAGAGGCATGAAACACCTTTCAACCTGCTCATAATCATGTTGGAAGGTAACCTGAGGTGTTTGCATTAGGTTTGCAGTCAGGACTTTTCAGGACATTTGAAGTGTATACTACTGTTACATCAAAACATTGTATGCACTGAAATAACAACTTTTTTGTCTTGATGTCTAGAGGCATGAAACAACTTTCAGTCATCTCAGAATCATGTGGGAAGTTAACCTAAGGTGTTTCCTTTAGGTTTGCACTAAGTACTTTGGTGTAAAATTGAAATGCATAATATTTGTATTGTCAAAGCTTTGGAAGCACTGAGAAAAGAACTTTTTTGTCTTGACGAGCAGAGGCATGAAACTACTTTCAAACTACTCATAATCATGTGGGAAGCTGAACTAAGGTGTTTCGTTTAGGTTTGCACTGAGTACTTTGGTGTAAAATTCAAATGTATAATACTTTTAATGTCAAAGCACTCTATTCTCTGAGAAATCAACTTTTTTGTCTTTATGTACAGAGGCATGAAACAACTTGCAGACATTCCAGAATCATGAGGGAAGTTAACCTAAGGTGTTTCCATTAGGTTTGCAGTAAGCACTTTGGTGTAAAATTGAAATGTATACTCTTTGTATTTTCAAAGCGTTGTATGCACTGAGATAACAACTTTTTTGTCTTGATGTCTAGAGGCATGAAACAACTTTCAGTCATCTCAGAATCATGTGGGAAGTTAACCTAAGGTGTTTCCATTAGGTTTGCACTAAGTACTTTGGTGTAAAATTCAAATGTATAATACTTTTAATGTCAAAGCACTCTATTCTCTGAGAAATCAACTTTTTTGTCTTTATGTACAGAGGCATGAAACAACTTGCAGACATTTCAGAATCATGTGGGAAGTTAACCTTAGGTGTTTCCATTAGGTTTGCAGTAAGGACTTTGGTGTAAAATTGAAATGTATACTCTTTGTATTGTCAAAGCATTGTATGCACTGAGATAACAACTTTTTTGTCTTGATGTCTAGAGGCATGAAACAACTTTCAGTCATCTCAGAATCATGTGGGAAGTTAACCTAAGGTGTTTCCATTAGGTTTGCACTAAGTACTTTGGTGTAAAATTGAAGTGTACACTATTTGTACTGACAAAGCATTGTATGCACTGAGATAACAACTTTGTTGTCTTGATGTATAGAGGCATGAAAAAACTTTCAAACTGCTCATAATCATGAGGGAAGTTAACCAAAGGTGTTTCCATTAGGTTTGCACTAAGTACTTTGGTGTAAAATTCAAATCTATAATACTTTTAATGTCAAAGCACTCTAATCTCTGAGAAATCAACTTTTTTGTCTTTATGTACAGAGGCATGAAACAACTTGCAGACATTTCAGAATCATGTGGGAAGTTAACCTAAGGTGTTTCCATTAGGTTTGCAGTAAGTACTTTGGTGTAAAATTGAAATGTATACTCTTTGTATTGTCAAAGCATTGTATGCCCTGAGAGAACAACTTTTTTGTCCTGATGTCTAGAGGCATGAAACAACTTTCAGTCATCTCAGAATCATGTGGGAAGATAACCAAAGGTGTTTCCATTAGGTTTGCACTAAGTACTTTGGTGTAAAATTGAAATGTATACTATTTGTATTGCAAAGCTTTGGAAGCACTGAGAAAAGAACTTTTTTGTCTTGATGTATATAGGCATGAAACAACTTTCAAACTGCTCATAATCATGTGGGAAGTTAACCAAAGGTGTTTCCATTAGGTTTGCACTAAGTACTTTGGTGTAAAATTCAAATGTATAATACTTTTAATGTCAAAGCACTCTATTCTCTGAGAAATCAACTTTTTTGTCTTTATGTACAGGGGCATGAAACAACTTGCAGACATTTCAGAATCATGTGGGAAGTTAACCTTAGGTGTTTCCATTAGGTTTGCAGTAAGTACTTTGGTGTAAAATTGAAATGTATACTCTTTGTATTGTCAAAGCATTGTATGCACTGAGATAACAACTTTTTTGTCTTGATGTCTAGAGGCATGAAACAACTTTCAGTCATCTCAGAATCATGTGGGAAGTTAACCTAAGGTGTTTCCATTAGGTTTGCACTAAGTACTTTGGTGTAAAATTGAAGTGTATACTATTTGTACTGACAAAGCATTGTATGCACTGAGATAACAACTTTGTTGTCTTGATGTATAGAGGTATGAAAAAACTTTCAAACTGCTCATAATCATGAGGGAAGCTAACCAAAGGTGTTTCCATTAGGTTTGCAGTCAGGACTTTTCAGTACAATTTACGTGTATACTACTGTTACGTCAAAGCATTGTATGCACTGAGATAACAACTTTTTTGTCTCAATGTCTAAAGGCATGAAACAACTTTCAGTCACCTCAGAATCATGTGGGAAGTTAACCTAAGGTGTTTCCATTAGTTTTGCAGTAAGTTCTTTGGTGTAAAATTGAAATGAATACTATTTGTATTGTCAAAGCATTGGAAGCACTGAGAAAAGAACTTTTTTGTCTTGATGAGCAGAGGCATGAAACTGCTTTCAAACTACTCATAATCATGTGGGAAGTTGAACTAGGGTGTTTCCATTAGGTTTGCACTAAGTACTTTGGTGTAAAATTCAAATCTATAATACTTTTAATGTCAAAGCACTCTATTCTCTGAGAAATCAACTTTTTTGTCTTTATGTACAGGGGCATGAAACAACTTGCAGACATTTCAGAATCATGTGGGAAGTTAACCTTAGGTGTTTCCATTAGGTTTGCAGTAAGTACTTTGGTGTAAAATTGAAATGTATACTCTTTGTATTGTCAAAGCATTGTATGCACTGAGATAACAACTTTTTTGTCTTGATGTCTAGAGGCATGAAACAACTTTCAGTCATCTCAGAATCATGTGGGAAGTTAACCTAAGGTGTTTCCATTAGGTTTGCACTAAGTACTTTGGTGTAAAATTGAAGTGTATACTATTTGTACTGACAAAGCATTGTATGCACTGAGATAACAACTTTGTTGTCTTGATGTATAGAGGTATGAAAAAACTTTCAAACTGCTCATAATCATGAGGGAAGCTAACCAAAGGTGTTTCCATTAGGTTTGCAGTCAGGACTTTTCAGTACAATTTACGTGTATACTACTGTTACGTCAAAGCATTGTATGCACTGAGATAACAACTTTTTTGTCTCAATGTCTAAAGGCATGAAACAACTTTCAGTCACCTCAGAATCATGTGGGAAGTTAACCTAAGGTGTTTCCATTAGTTTTGCAGTAAGTTCTTTGGTGTAAAATTGAAATGAATACTATTTGTATTGTCAAAGCATTGGAAGCACTGAGAAAAGAACTTTTTTGTCTTGATGAGCAGAGGCATGAAACTGCTTTCAAACTACTCATAATCATGTGGGAAGTTGAACTAGGGTGTTTCCATTAGGTTTGCACTAAGTACTTTGGTGTAAAATTCAAATCTATAATACTTTTAATGTCAAAGCACTCTAATCTCTGAGAAATCAACTTTTTTGTCTTTATGTACAGAGGCATGAAACAACTTGCAGACATTTCAGAATCATGTGGGAAGATAACCTAAGGTGTTTCCATTAGGTTTGCAGTAAGTACTTTGGTGTTAAAATTGAAATGTATACTCTTTGTATTGTCAAAGCATTGTATGCACTGAGATAACAACTTTTTTGTCTCAATGTCTAAAGGCATGAAACAACTTTCAGTCACCTCAGAATCATGTGGGAAGTTAACCTAAGGTGTTTCCATTAGTTTTGCAGTAAGTACTTTGGTGTAAAATTGAAGTGCATACTATTTGTATTGTCAAAGCATTGTATGCACTGAGATAACAACTTTGTTGTCTTGATGTATAGAGGCATGAAACACCTTTCAACCTGCTCATAATCATGTTGGAAGGTAACCTGAGGTGTTTGCATTAGGTTTGCAGTCAGGACTTTTCAGGACATTTGAAGTGTATACTACTGTTACATCAAAACATTGTATGCACTGAAATAACAACTTTTTTGTCTTGATGTCTAGAGGCATGAAACAACTTTCAGTCATCTCAGAATCATGTGGGAAGTTAACCTAAGGTGTTTCCTTTAGGTTTGCACTAAGTACTTTGGTGTAAAATTGAAATGCATAATATTTGTATTGTCAAAGCTTTGGAAGCACTGAGAAAAGAACTTTTTTGTCTTGACGAGCAGAGGCATGAAACTACTTTCAAACTACTCATAATCATGTGGGAAGCTGAACTAAGGTGTTTCGTTTAGGTTTGCACTGAGTACTTTGGTGTAAAATTCAAATGTATAATACTTTTAATGTCAAAGCACTCTATTCTCTGAGAAATCAACTTTTTTGTCTTTATGTACAGAGGCATGAAACAACTTGCAGACATTCCAGAATCATGAGGGAAGTTAACCTAAGGTGTTTCCATTAGGTTTGCAGTAAGCACTTTGGTGTAAAATTGAAATGTATACTCTTTGTATTTTCAAAGCGTTGTATGCACTGAGATAACAACTTTTTTGTCTTGATGTCTAGAGGCATGAAACAACTTTCAGTCATCTCAGAATCATGTGGGAAGTTAACCTAAGGTGTTTCCATTAGGTTTGCACTAAGTACTTTGGTGTAAAATTCAAATGTATAATACTTTTAATGTCAAAGCACTCTATTCTCTGAGAAATCAACTTTTTTGTCTTTATGTACAGAGGCATGAAACAACTTGCAGACATTTCAGAATCATGTGGGAAGTTAACCTTAGGTGTTTCCATTAGGTTTGCAGTAAGGACTTTGGTGTAAAATTGAAATGTATACTCTTTGTATTGTCAAAGCATTGTATGCACTGAGATAACAACTTTTTTGTCTTGATGTCTAGAGGCATGAAACAACTTTCAGTCATCTCAGAATCATGTGGGAAGTTAACCTAAGGTGTTTCCATTAGGTTTGCACTAAGTACTTTGGTGTAAAATTGAAGTGTACACTATTTGTACTGACAAAGCATTGTATGCACTGAGATAACAACTTTGTTGTCTTGATGTATAGAGGCATGAAAAAACTTTCAAACTGCTCATAATCATGAGGGAAGTTAACCAAAGGTGTTTCCATTAGGTTTGCACTAAGTACTTTGGTGTAAAATTCAAATCTATAATACTTTTAATGTCAAAGCACTCTAATCTCTGAGAAATCAACTTTTTTGTCTTTATGTACAGAGGCATGAAACAACTTGCAGACATTTCAGAATCATGTGGGAAGTTAACCTAAGGTGTTTCCATTAGGTTTGCAGTAAGTACTTTGGTGTAAAATTGAAATGTATACTCTTTGTATTGTCAAAGCATTGTATGCCCTGAGAGAACAACTTTTTTGTCCTGATGTCTAGAGGCATGAAACAACTTTCAGTCATCTCAGAATCATGTGGGAAGATAACCAAAGGTGTTTCCATTAGGTTTGCAGTAAGTACTTTGGTTTAAAATTGAAATGCATACTCTTTGTATTGTCAAAGCATTGTATGCACTGAGATAACAACTTTGTTGTCTTGATGTATAGACGCATGAAACAACTTTCAGTCATCTCAGAATCATGTGGGAAGTTAACCTAAGGTGTTTCCTTTAGGTTTGCACTAAGTACTTTGGTGTAAAATTGAAATGCATACTATTTGTATTGTCAAAGCTTTGGAAGCACTGAGAAAAGAACTTTTTTGTCTTGACGAGCAGAGGCATGAAACTACTTTCAAACTACTCATAATCATGTGGGAAGTTGAACTAAGGTGTTTCGTTTAGGTTTGCACTGAGTACTTTGGTGTAAAATTCAAATGTATAATACTTTTAATGTCAAAGCACTCTATTCTCTGAGAAATCAACTTTTTTGTCTTTATGTACAGAGGCATGAAACAACTTTCAGTCATCTCAGAATCATGTGGGAAGATAACCTAAGGTGTTTCCATTAGGTTTGCAGTAAGTACTTTGGTGTTAAAATTGAAAAGTATACTCTTTGTATTGTCAAAGCATTGTATGCACTGAGATAACAACTTTTTTGTCTCAATGTCTAAAGGCATGAAACAACTTTCAGTCACCTCAGAATCATGTGGGAAGTTAACCTAAGGTGTTTCCATTAGTTTTGCAGTAAGTTCTTTGGTGTAAAATTGAAATGAATACTATTTGTATTGTCAAAGCATTGGAAGCACTGAGAAAAGAACTTTTTTGTCTTGATGAGCAGAGGCATGAAACTGCTTTCAAACTACTCATAATCATGTGGGAAGTTGAACTAGGGTGTTTTCATTAGGTTTGGACTACGTACTTTGGTGTAAAATTCAAATCTATAATACTTTTAATGTCAAAGCACTCTATTCTCAGAGAAATCAACTTTTTTGTCTTAATGCACAGAGGCATGAAACAACTTGCAGACATTTCAGAATCATGTGGGAAGTTAACCTAAGGTGTTTCCATTAGGTTTGCACTAAGTACTTTGGTGTAAAATTGAAGTGTATTCTATTTGTATTGTCAAAGCATTGTATGCACTGAGATAACAACTTTGTTGTCTTGATGTATAGAGGCATGAAACACCTTTCAACCTGCTCATAATCATGTTGGAAGGTAACCTGAGGTGTTTGCATTAGGTTTGCAGTCAGGACTTTTCAGGACATTTGAAGTGTATACTACTGTTACATCAAAACATTGTATGCACTGAAATAACAACTTTTTTGTCTTGATGTCTAGAGGCATGAAACAACTTTCAGTCATCTCAGAATCATGTGGGAAGTTAACCTAAGGTGTTTCCTTTAGGTTTGCACTAAGTACTTTGGTGTAAAATTGAAATGCATACTATTTGTATTGTCAAAGCTTTGGAAGCACTGAGAAAAGAACTTTTTTGTCTTGACGAGCAGAGGCATGAAACTACTTTCAAACTACTCATAATCATGTGGGAAGTTGAACTAAGGTGTTTCGTTTAGGTTTGCACTGAGTACTTTGGTGTAAAATTCAAATGTATAATACTTTTAATGTCAAAGCACTCTATTCTCTGAGAAATCAACTTTTTTGTCTTTATGTACAGAGGCATGAAACAACTTGCAGACATTCCAGAATCATGAGGGAAGTTAACCTAAGGTGTTTCCATTAGGTTTGCAGTAAGCACTTTGGTGTAAAATTCAAATGTATACTCTTTGTATTTTCAAAGCGTTGTATGCACTGAGATAACAACTTTTTTGTCTTGATGTCTAGAGGCATGAAACAACTTTCAGTCATCTCAGAATCATGTGGGAAGTTAACCTAAGGTGTTTCCATTAGGTTTGCACTAAGTACTTTGGTGTAAAATTGAAGTGTACACTATTTGTACTGACAAAGCATTGTATGCACTGAGATAACATCTTTGTTGTCTTGATGTATAGAGGCATGAAAAAACTTTCAAACTGCTCATAATCATGAGGGAAGTTAACCAAAGGTGTTTCCATTAGGTTTGCAGTCAGGACTTTTCAGTACAATTTAAGTGTATACTACTGTTACGTCAAAGCATTGTATGCACTGAGATAACAACTTTTTTGTCTTAATGTCTAAAGGCATGAAACAACTTTCAGTCATCTCAGAATCATGTGGGAAGTTAACCTAAGGTGTTTCCATTAGTTTTGCAGTAAGTTCTTTGGTGTAAAATTGAAATGTATACTATTTGTATTGTCAAAGCATTGGAAGCACTGAGAAAAGAACTTTTTTGTCTTGATGAGCAGCGGCATGAAACTACTTTCAAACTACTCATAATCATGTGGGAAGTTGAACTAGGGTGTTTCCATTAGGTTTGCACTAAGTACTTTGGTGTAAAATTCAAATGTATAATACTTTTAATGTCAAAGCACTCTATTCTCTGAGAAATCAACTTTTTTGTCTTTATGTACAGAGGCATGAAACAACTTGCAGACATTCCAGAATCATGAGGGAAGTTAACCTAAGGTGTTTCCATTAGGTTTGCAGTAAGCACTTTGGTGTAAAATTGAAATGTATACTCTTTGTATTTTCAAAGCGTTGTATGCACTGAGATAACAACTTTTTTGTCTTGATGTCTAGAGGCATGAAACAACTTTCAGTCATCTCAGAATCATGTGGGAAGTTAACCTAAGGTGTTTCCATTAGGTTTGCACTAAGTACTTTGGTGTAAAATTCAAATGTATAATACTTTTAATGTCAAAGCACTCTATTCTCTGAGAAATCAACTTTTTTGTCTTTATGTACAGAGGCATGAAACAACTTGCAGACATTTCAGAATCATGTGGGAAGTTAACCTTAGGTGTTTCCATTAGGTTTGCAGTAAGGACTTTGGTGTAAAATTGAAATGTATACTCTTTGTATTGTCAAAGCATTGTATGCACTGAGATAACAACTTTTTTGTCTTGATGTCTAGAGGCATGAAACAACTTTCAGTCATCTCAGAATCATGTGGGAAGTTAACCTAAGGTGTTTCCATTAGGTTTGCACTAAGTACTTTGGTGTAAAATTGAAGTGTACACTATTTGTACTGACAAAGCATTGTATGCACTGAGATAACAACTTTGTTGTCTTGATGTATAGAGGCATGAAAAAACTTTCAAACTGCTCATAATCATGAGGGAAGTTAACCAAAGGTGTTTCCATTAGGTTTGCACTAAGTACTTTGGTGTAAAATTCAAATCTATAATACTTTTAATGTCAAAGCACTCTAATCTCTGAGAAATCAACTTTTTTGTCTTTATGTACAGAGGCATGAAACAACTTGCAGACATTTCAGAATCATGTGGGAAGTTAACCTAAGGTGTTTCCATTAGGTTTGCAGTAAGTACTTTGGTGTAAAATTGAAATGTATACTCTTTGTATTGTCAAAGCATTGTATGCACTGAGAGAACAACTTTTTTGTCCTGATGTCTAGAGGCATGAAACAACTTTCAGTCATCTCAGAATCATGTGGGAAGATAACCAAAGGTGTTTCCATTAGGTTTGCAGTAAGTACTTTGGTTTAAAATTGAAATGCATACTCTTTGTATTGTCAAAGCATTGTATGCACTGAGATAACAACTTTGTTGTCTTGATGTATAGACGCATGAAACAACTTTCAGTCATCTCAGAATCATGTGGGAAGATAACCTAAGGTGTTTCCATTAGGTTTGCAGTAAGTACTTTGGTGTTAAAATTGAAAAGTATACTCTTTGTATTGTCAAAGCATTGTATGCACTGAGATAACAACTTTTTTGTCTCAATGTCTAAAGGCATGAAACAACTTTCAGTCACCTCAGAATCATGTGGGAAGTTAACCTAAGGTGTTTCCATTAGTTTTGCAGTAAGTTCTTTGGTGTAAAATTGAAATGAATACTATTTGTATTGTCAAAGCATTGGAAGCACTGAGAAAAGAACTTTTTTGTCTTGATGAGCAGAGGCATGAAACTGCTTTCAAACTACTCATAATCATGTGGGAAGTTGAACTAGGGTGTTTTCATTAGGTTTGGACTACGTACTTTGGTGTAAAATTCAAATCTATAATACTTTTAATGTCAAAGCACTCTATTCTCAGAGAAATCAACTTTTTTGTCTTAATGCACAGAGGCATGAAACAACTTGCAGACATTTCAGAATCATGTGGGAAGTTAACCTAAGGTGTTTCCATTAGGTTTGCAGTCAGTACTTTGGTGTAAAATTGAAATGTATACTATTTGTATTGCAAAGCTTTGGAAGCACTGAGAAAAGAACTTTTTGGTCTTGATGTATATAGGCATGAAACAACTTTCAAACTGCTCATAATCATGTGGGAAGTTAACCAAAGGTGTTTCCATTAGGTTTGCAGTAAGTACTTTGGTTTAAAATTGAAATGCATACTCTTTGTATTGTCAAAGCATTGTATGCACTGAGATAACAACTTTGTTGTCTTGATGTACAGAGGCATGAAACAACTTGCAGACATTCCAGAATCATGAGGGAAGTTAACCTAAGGTGTTTCCATTAGGTTTGCAGTAAGCACTTTGGTGTAAAATTGAAATGTATACTCTTTGTATTTTCAAAGCGTTGTATGCACTGAGATAACAACTTTTTTGTCTTGATGTCTAGAGGCATGAAACAACTTTCAGTCATCTCAGAATCATGTGGGAAGTTAACCTAAGGTGTTTCCATTAGGTTTGCACTAAGTACTTTGGTGTAAAATTCAAATGTATAATACTTTTAATGTCAAAGCACTCTATTCTCTGAGAAATCAACTTTTTTGTCTTTATGTACAGAGGCATGAAACAACTTGCAGACATTTCAGAATCATGTGGGAAGTTAACCTTAGGTGTTTCCATTAGGTTTGCAGTAAGGACTTTGGTGTAAAATTGAAATGTATACTCTTTGTATTGTCAAAGCATTGTATGCACTGAGATAACAACTTTTTTGTCTTGATGTCTAGAGGCATGAAACAACTTTCAGTCATCTCAGAATCATGTGGGAAGTTAACCTAAGGTGTTTCCATTAGGTTTGCACTAAGTACTTTGGTGTAAAATTGAAGTGTACACTATTTGTACTGACAAAGCATTGTATGCACTGAGATAACAACTTTGTTGTCTTGATGTATAGAGGCATGAAAAAACTTTCAAACTGCTCATAATCATGAGGGAAGTTAACCAAAGGTGTTTCCATTAGGTTTGCACTAAGTACTTTGGTGTAAAATTCAAATCTATAATACTTTTAATGTCAAAGCACTCTAATCTCAGAGAAATCAACTTTTTTGTCTTTATGTACAGAGGCATGAAACAACTTGCAGACATTTCAGAATCATGTGGGAAGTTAACCTAAGGTGTTTCCATTAGGTTTGCAGTAAGTACTTTGGTGTAAAATTGAAATGTATACTCTTTGTATTGTCAAAGCATTGTATGCACTGAGAGAACAACTTTTTTGTCCTGATGTCTAGAGGCATGAAACAACTTTCAGTCATCTCAGAATCATGTGGGAAGATAACCAAAGGTGTTTCCATTAGGTTTGCAGTAAGTACTTTGGTTTAAAATTGAAATGCATACTCTTTGTATTGTCAAAGCATTGTATGCACTGAGATAACAACTTTGTTGTCTTGATGTATAGACGCATGAAACAACTTTCAGTCATCTCAGAATCATGTGGGAAGATAACCTAAGGTGTTTCCATTAGGTTTGCAGTAAGTACTTTGGTGTTAAAATTGAAAAGTATACTCTTTGTATTGTCAAAGCATTGTATGCACTGAGATAACAACTTTTTTGTCTCAATGTCTAAAGGCATGAAACAACTTTCAGTCACCTCAGAATCATGTGGGAAGTTAACCTAAGGTGTTTCCATTAGTTTTGCAGTAAGTTCTTTGGTGTAAAATTGAAATGAATACTATTTGTATTGTCAAAGCATTGGAAGCACTGAGAAAAGAACTTTTTTGTCTTGATGAGCAGAGGCATGAAACTGCTTTCAAACTACTCATAATCATGTGGGAAGTTGAACTAGGGTGTTTTCATTAGGTTTGGACTACGTACTTTGGTGTAAAATTCAAATCTATAATACTTTTAATGTCAAAGCACTCTATTCTCAGAGAAATCAACTTTTTTGTCTTAATGCACAGAGGCATGAAACAACTTGCAGACATTTCAGAATCATGTGGGAAGTTAACCTAAGGTGTTTCCATTAGGTTTGCAGTCAGTACTTTGGTGTAAAATTGAAATGTATACTATTTGTATTGCAAAGCTTTGGAAGCACTGAGAAAAGAACTTTTTGGTCTTGATGTATATAGGCATGAAACAACTTTCAAACTGCTCATAATCATGTGGGAAGTTAACCAAAGGTGTTTCCATTAGGTTTGCAGTAAGTACTTTGGTTTAAAATTGAAATGCATACTCTTTGTATTGTCAAAGCATTGTATGCACTGAGATAACAACTTTGTTGTCTTGATGTACAGAGGCATGAAACAACTTGCAGACATTTCAGAATCATGTGGGAAGTTAACCTAAGGTGTTTCCATTAGGTTTGCAGTAAGTACTTTGGTGTAAAATTGAAATGTATACTCTTTGTATTGTCAAAGCATTGTATGCACTGAGATAACAACTTTTTTGTCTCAATGTCTAAAGGCATGAAACAACTTTCAGTCACCTCAGAATCATGTGGGAAGTTAACCTAAGGTGTTTCCATTAGTTTTGCAGTAAGTTCTTTGGTGTAAAATTGAAATGAATACTATTTGTTTTGTCAAAGCATTGGAAGCACTGAGAAAAGAACTTTTTTGTCTTGATGAGCAGAGGCATGAAACTGCTTTCAAACTACTCATAATCATGTGGGAAGTTGAACTAGGGTGTTTCCATTAGGTTTGCACTAAGTACTTTGGTGTAAAATTCAAATCCATAATACTTTTAATGTCAAAGCACTCTATTCTCAGAGAAATCAACTTTTTTGTCTTAATGCACAGAGGCATGAAACAACTTGCAGACATTTCAGAATCATGTGGGAAGTTAACCTAAGGTGTTTCCATTAGGTTTGCACTAAGTACTTTGGTGTTAAATTGAAGTCTATACTATTTGTATTGTCAAAGCATTGTATGCACTGAGATAACAACTTTGTTGTCTTGATGTATAGAGGCATGAAACACCTTTCAACCTGCTCATAATCATGTTGGAAGGTAACCTGAGGTGTTTGCATTAGGTTTGCAGTCAGGACTTTTCAGGACATTTGAAGTGTATACTACTGTTACATCAAAACATTGTATGCACTGAAATAACAACTTTTTTGTCTTGATGTCTAGAGGCATGAAACAACTTTCAGTCATCTCAGAATCATGTGGGAAGTTAACCTAAGGTGTTTCCATTAGGTTTGCAGTAAGCACTTTGGTGTAAAATTGAAATGTATACTCTTTGTATTTTCAAAGCGTTGTATGCACTGAGATAACAACTTTTTTGTCTTGATGTCTAGAGGCATGAAACAACTTTCAGTCATCTCAGAATCATGTGGGAAGTTAACCTAAGGTGTTTCCATTAGGTTTGCACTAAGTACTTTGGTGTAAAATTCAAATGTATAATACTTTTAATGTCAAAGCACTCTATTCTCTGAGAAATCAACTTTTTTGTCTTTATGTACAGAGGCATGAAACAACTTGCAGACATTTCAGAATCATGTGGGAAGTTAACCTTAGGTGTTTCCATTAGGTTTGCAGTAAGGACTTTGGTGTAAAATTGAAATGTATACTCTTTGTATTGTCAAAGCATTGTATGCACTGAGATAACAACTTTTTTGTCTTGATGTCTAGAGGCATGAAACAACTTTCAGTCATCTCAGAATCATGTGGGAAGTTAACCTAAGGTGTTTCCATTAGGTTTGCACTAAGTACTTTGGTGTAAAATTGAAGTGTACACTATTTGTACTGACAAAGCATTGTATGCACTGAGATAACATCTTTGTTGTCTTGATGTATAGAGGCATGAAAAAACTTTCAAACTGCTCATAATCATGAGGGAAGTTAACCAAAGGTGTTTCCATTAGGTTTGCAGTCAGGACTTTTCAGTACAATTTAAGTGTATACTACTGTTACGTCAAAGCATTGTATGCACTGAGATAACAACTTTTTTGTCTTAATGTCTAAAGGCATGAAACAACTTTCAGTCATCTCAGAATCATGTGGGAAGTTAACCTAAGGTGTTTCCATTAGTTTTGCAGTAAGTTCTTTGGTGTAAAATTGAAATGTATACTATTTGTATTGTCAAAGCATTGGAAGCACTGAGAAAAGAACTTTTTTGTCTTGATGAGCAGCGGCATGAAACTACTTTCAAACTACTCATAATCATGTGGGAAGTTGAACTAGGGTGTTTCCATTAGGTTTGCACTAAGTACTTTGGTGTAAAATTCAAATGTATAATACATTTAATGTCAAAGCACTCTAATCTCTGAGAAATCAACTTTTTTGTCTTTATGTACAGAGGCATGAAACAACTTTCAGTCATCTCAGAATCATGTGGGAAGTTAACCTAAGGTGTTTCCATTAGGTTTGCAGTAAGCACTTTGGTGTAAAATTGAAATGTATACTCTTTGTATTTTCAAAGCGTTGTATGCACTGAGATAACAACTTTTTTGTCTTGATGTCTAGAGGCATGAAACAACTTTCAGTCATCTCAGAATCATGTGGGAAGTTAACCTAAGGTGTTTCCATTAGGTTTGCACTAAGTACTTTGGTGTAAAATTCAAATGTATAATACATTTAATGTCAAAGCACTCTAATCTCTGAGAAATCAACTTTTTTGTCTTGATGTCTAGAGGCATGAAACAACTTTCAGTCATCTCAGAATCATGTGGGAAGTTAACCTAAGGTGTTTCCATTAGGTTTGCAGTAAGCACTTTGGTGTAAAATTGAAATGTATACTCTTTGTATTTTCAAAGCGTTGTATGCACTGAGATAACAACTTTTTTGTCTTGATGTCTAGAGGCATGAAACAACTTTCAGTCATCTCAGAATCATGTGGGAAGTTAACCTAAGGTGTTTCCATTAGGTTTGCACTAAGTACTTTGGTGTAAAATTCAAATGTATAATACTTTTAATGTCAAAGCACTCTATTCTCTGAGAAATCAACTTTTTTGTCTTTATGTACAGAGGCATGAAACAACTTGCAGACATTTCAGAATCATGTGGGAAGTTAACCTTAGGTGTTTCCATTAGGTTTGCAGTAAGGACTTTGGTGTAAAATTGAAATGTATACTCTTTGTATTGTCAAAGCATTGTATGCACTGAGATAACAACTTTTTTGTCTTGATGTCTAGAGGCATGAAACAACTTTCAGTCATCTCAGAATCATGTGGGAAGTTAACCTAAGGTGTTTCCATTAGGTTTGCACTAAGTACTTTGGTGTAAAATTGAAGTGTACACTATTTGTACTGACAAAGCATTGTATGCACTGAGATAACATCTTTGTTGTCTTGATGTATAGAGGCATGAAAAAACTTTCAAACTGCTCATAATCATGAGGGAAGTTAACCAAAGGTGTTTCCATTAGGTTTGCAGTCAGGACTTTTCAGTACAATTTAAGTGTATACTACTGTTACGTCAAAGCTTTGTATGCACTGAGATAACAACTTTTTTGTCTTAATGTCTAAAGGCATGAAACAACTTTCAGTCATCTCAGAATCATGTGGGAAGTTAACCTAAGGTGTTTCCATTAGTTTTGCAGTAAGTTCTTTGGTGTAAAATTGAAATGTATACTATTTGTATTGTCAAAGCATTGGAAGCACTGAGAAAAGAACTTTTTTGTCTTGATGAGCAGCGGCATGAAACTACTTTCAAACTACTCATAATCATGTGGGAAGTTGAACTAGGGTGTTTCCATTAGGTTTGCACTAAGTACTTTGGTGTAAAATTCAAATCTATAATACATTTAATGTCAAAGCACTCTAATCTCTGAGAAATCAACTTTTTTGTCTTTATGTACAGAGGCATGAAACAACTTGCAGACATTTCAGAATCATGTGGGAAGTTAACCTAAGGTGTTTCCATTAGGTTTGCAGTCAGTACTTTGGTGTAAAATTGAAATGTATACTATTTGTATTGCAAAGCTTTGGAAGCACTGAGAAAAGAACTTTTTGGTCTTGATGTATATAGGCATGAAACAACTTTCAAACTGCTCATAATTATGTGGGAAGTTAACCAAAGGTGTTTCCATTAGGTTTGCAGTAAGTACTTTGGTTTAAAATTGAAATGCATACTCTTTGTATTGTCAAAGCATTGTATGCACTGAGATAACAACTTTGTTGTCTTGATGTACAGAGGCATGAAACAACATGCAGACATTTCAGAATCATGTGGGACGTTAACCTAAGGTGTTTCCATTAGGTTTGCAGTAAGTACTTTGGTTTAAAATTGAAATGTATACTCTTTGTATTGTCAAAGCATTGTATGCACTGAGATAACAACTTTTTTGTCTTGATGTCTAGAGGCATGAAACAACTTTCAGTCATCTCAGATTCATGTGGGAAGTTAACTTAAGGTGTTTCCATTAGGTTTGCACTAAGTACTTTGGTGTAAAATTGAAATGTATACTATTTGTATTGCAAAGCTTTGGAAGCACTGAGAAAAGAACTTTTTTGTCTTGATGTATATAGGCATGAAACAACTTTCAAACTGCTCATAATCATGTGGGAAGTTAACCAAAGGTGTTTCCATTAGGTTTGCACTAAGTACTTTGGTGTAAAATTCAAATGTATAATACTTTTAATGTCAAAGCACTCTATTCTCTGAGAAATCAACTTTTTTGTCTTTATGTACAGGGGCATGAAACAACTTGCAGACATTTCAGAATCATGTGGGAAGTTAACCTTTGGTGTTTCCATTAGGTTTGCAGTAAGTACTTTGGTGTAAAATTGAAATGTATACTCTTTGTATTGTCAAAGCATTGTATGCACTGAGATAACAACTTTTTTGTCTTGATGTCTAGAGGCATGAAACAACTTTCAGTCATCTCAGAATCATGTGGGAAGATAACCTAAGGTGTTTCCATTAGGTTTGCACTAAGTACTTTGGTGTAAAATTGAAGTGTATACTATTTGTACTGACAAAGCATTGTATGCACTGAGATAACAACTTTGTTGTCTTGATGTATAGAGGTATGAAAAAACTTTCAAACTGCTCATAATCATGAGGGAAGCTAACCAAAGGTGTTTCCATTAGGTTTGCAGTCAGGACTTTTCAGTACAATATACGTGTATACTACTGTTACGTCAAAGCATTGTCTGCACTGAGATAACAACTTTTTTGTCTCAATGTCTAAAGGCATGAAACAACTTTCAGTCACCTCAGAATCATGTGGGAAGTTAACCTAAGGTGTTTCCATTAGTTTTGCAGTAAGTTCTTTGGTGTAAAATTGAAATGAATACTATTTGTATTGTCAAAGCATTGGAAGCACTGAGAAAAGAACTTTTTTGTCTTGATGAGCAGAGGCATGAAACTGCTTTCAAACTACTCATAATCATGTGGGAAGTTGAACTAGGGTGTTTCCATTAGGTTTGCACTAAGTACTTTGGTGTAAAATTCAAATCTATAATACTTTTAATGTCAAAGCACTCTAATCTCTGAGAAATCAACTTTTTTGTCTTTATGTACAGAGGCATGAAACAACTTGCAGACATTTCAGAATCATGTGGGAAGATAACCTAAGGTGTTTCCATTAGGTTTGCAGTAAGTACTTTGGTGTTAAAATTGAAATGTATACTCTTTGTATTGTCAAAGCATTGTATGCACTGAGATAACAACTTTTTTGTCTCAATGTCTAAAGGCATGAAACAACTTTCAGTCACCTCAGAATCATGTGGGAAGTTAACCTAAGGTGTTTCCATTAGTTTTGCAGTAAGTTCTTTGGTGTAAAATTGAAATGAATACTATTTGTATTGTCAAAGCATTGGAAGCACTGAGAAAAGAACTTTTTTGTCTTGATGAGCAGAGGCATGAAACTGCTTTCAAACTACTCATAATCATGTGGGAAGTTGAACTAGGGTGTTTCCATTAGGTTTGCACTAAGTACTTTGGTGTAAAATTCAAATCCATAATACTTTTAATGTCAAAGCACTCTATTCTCAGAGAAATCAACTTTTTTGTCTTAATGCACAGAGGCATGAAACAACTTGCAGACATTTCAGAATCATGTGGGAAGTTAACCTAAGGTGTTTCCATTAGGTTTGCACTAAGTACTTTGGTGTAAAATTGAAGTGTATACTATTTGTATTGTCAAAGCATTGTATGCACTGAGATAACAACTTTGTTGTCTTGATGTATAGAGGCATGAAACACCTTTCAACCTGCTCATAATCATGTTGGAAGGTAACCTGAGGTGTTTGCATTAGGTTTGCAGTCAGGACTTTTCAGGACATTTGAAGTGTATACTACTGTTACATCAAAACATTGTATGCACTGAAATAACAACTTTTTTGTCTTGATGTCTAGAGGCATGAAACAACTTTCAGTCATCTCAGAATCATGTGGGAAGTTAACCTAAGGTGTTTCCTTTAGGTTTGCACTAAGTACTTTGGTGTAAAATTGAAATGCATACTATTTGTATTGTCAAAGCTTTGGAAGCACTGAGAAAAGAACTTTTTTGTCTTGACGAGCAGAGGCATGAAACTACTTTCAAACTACTCATAATCATGTGGGAAGTTGAACTAAGGTGTTTCGTTTAGGTTTGCACTGAGTACTTTGGTGTAAAATTCAAATGTATAATACTTTTAATGTCAAAGCACTCTATTCTCTGAGAAATCAACTTTTTTGTCTTTATGTACAGAGGCATGAAACAACTTGCAGACATTCCAGAATCATGAGGGAAGTTAACCTAAGGTGTTTCCATTAGGTTTGCAGTAAGCACTTTGGTGTAAAATTGAAATGTATACTCTTTGTATTTTCAAAGCGTTGTATGCACTGAGATAACAACTTTTTTGTCTTGATGTCTAGAGGCATGAAACAACTTTCAGTCATCTCAGAATCATGTGGGAAGTTAACCTAAGGTGTTTCCATTAGGTTTCCACTAAGTACTTTGGTGTAAAATTCAAATCTATAATACTTTTAATGTCAAAGCACTCTAATCTCTGAGAAATCAACTTTTTTGTCTTTATGTACAGAGGCATGAAACAACTTGCAGACATTTCAGAATCATGTGGGAAGTTAACCTAAGGTGTTTCCATTAGGTTTGCAGTAAGTACTTTGGTGTAAAATTGAAATGTATACTCTTTGTATTGTCAAAGCATTGTATGCACTGAGAGAACAACTTTTTTGTCCTGATGTCTAGAGGCATGAAACAACTTTCAGTCATCTCAGAATCATGTGGGAAGATAACCAAAGGTGTTTCCATTAGGTTTGCAGTAAGTACTTTGGTTTAAAATTGAAATGCATACTCTTTGTATTGTCAAAGCATTGTATGCACTGAGATAACAACTTTGTTGTCTTGATGTATAGACGCATGAAACAACTTTCAGTCATCTCAGAATCATGTGGGAAGATAACCTAAGGTGTTTCCATTAGGTTTGCAGTAAGTACTTTGGTGTTAAAATTGAAAAGTATACTCTTTGTATTGTCAAAGCATTGTATGCACTGAGATAACAACTTTTTTGTCTCAATGTCTAAAGGCATGAAACAACTTTCAGTCACCTCAGAATCATGTGGGAAGTTAACCTAAGGTGTTTCCATTAGTTTTGCAGTAAGTTCTTTGGTGTAAAATTGAAATGAATACTATTTGTATTGTCAAAGCATTGGAAGCACTGAGAAAAGAACTTTTTTGTCTTGATGAGCAGAGGCATGAAACTGCTTTCAAACTACTCATAATCATGTGGGAAGTTGAACTAGGGTGTTTTCATTAGGTTTGGACTACGTACTTTGGTGTAAAATTCAAATCTATAATACTTTTAATGTCAAAGCACTCTATTCTCAGAGAAATCAACTTTTTTGTCTTAATGCACAGAGGCATGAAACAACTTGCAGACATTTCAGAATCATGTGGGAAGTTAACCTAAGGTGTTTCCATTAGGTTTGCAGTCAGTACTTTGGTGTAAAATTGAAATGTATACTATTTGTATTGCAAAGCTTTGGAAGCACTGAGAAAAGAACTTTTTGGTCTTGATGTATATAGGCATGAAACAACTTTCAAACTGCTCATAATCATGTGGGAAGTTAACCAAAGGTGTTTCCATTAGGTTTGCAGTAAGTACTTTGGTTTAAAATTGAAATGCATACTCTTTGTATTGTCAAAGCATTGTATGCACTGAGATAACAACTTTGTTGTCTTGATGTACAGAGGCATGAAACAACTTGCAGACATTTCAGAATCATGTGGGAAGTTAACCTAAGGTGTTTCCATTAGGTTTGCAGTAAGTACTTTGGTGTAAAATTGAAATGTATACTCTTTGTATTGTCAAAGCATTGTATCCACAGAGATAACAACTTTTTTGTCTTGATGTCTAGAGGCATGAAACAACTTTCAGTCATCTCAGATTCATGTGGGAAGTTAACCTAAGGTGTTTCCATTAGGTTTGCACTAAGTACTTTGGTGTAAAATTGAAATGTATACTATTTGTATTGCAAAGCTTTGGAAGCACTGAGAAAAGAACTTTTTTGTCTTGATGTATATAGGCATGAAACAACTTTCAAACTGCTCATAATCATGTGGGAAGTTAACCAAAGGTGTTTCCATTAGGTTTGCACTAAGTACTTTGGTGTAAAATTCAAATGTATAATACTTTTAATGTCAAAGCACTCTATTCTCTGAGAAATCAACTTTTTTGTCTTTATGTACAGGGGCATGAAACAACTTGCAGACATTTCAGAATCATGTGGGAAGTTAACCTTAGGTGTTTCCATTAGGTTTGCAGTAAGTACTTTGGTGTAAAATTGAAATGTATACTCTTTGTATTGTCAAAGCATTGTATGCACTGAGATAACAACTTTTTTGTCTTGATGTCTAGAGGCATGAAACAACTTTCAGTCATCTCAGAATCATGTGGGAAGTTAACCTAAGGTGTTTCCATTAGGTTTGCACTAAGTACTTTGGTGTAAAATTGAAGTGTATACTATTTGTACTGACAAAGCATTGTATGCACTGAGATAACAACTTTGTTGTCTTGATGTATAGAGGTATGAAAAAACTTTCAAACTGCTCATAATCATGAGGGAAGCTAACCAAAGGTGTTTCCATTAGGTTTGCAGTCAGGACTTTTCAGTACAATTTACGTGTATACTACTGTTACGTCAAAGCATTGTATGCACTGAGATAACAACTTTTTTGTCTCAATGTCTAAAGGCATGAAACAACTTTCAGTCACCTCAGAATCATGTGGGAAGTTAACCTAAGGTGTTTCCATTAGTTTTGCAGTAAGTTCTTTGGTGTAAAATTGAAATGAATACTATTTGTATTGTCAAAGCATTGGAAGCACTGAGAAAAGAACTTTTTTGTCTTGATGAGCAGAGGCATGAAACTGCTTTCAAACTACTCATAATCATGTGGGAAGTTGAACTAGGGTGTTTCCATTAGGTTTGCACTAAGTACTTTGGTGTAAAATTCAAATCTATAATACTTTTAATGTCAAAGCACTCTAATCTCTGAGAAATCAACTTTTTTGTCTTTATGTACAGAGGCATGAAACAACTTGCAGACATTTCAGAATCATGTGGGAAGATAACCTAAGGTGTTTCCATTAGGTTTGCAGTAAGTACTTTGGTGTTAAAATTGAAATGTATACTCTTTGTATTGTCAAAGCATTGTATGCACTGAGATAACAACTTTTTTGTCTCAATGTCTAAAGGCATGAAACAACTTTCAGTCACCTCAGAATCATGTGGGAAGTTAACCTAAGGTGTTTCCATTAGTTTTGCAGTAAGTACTTTGGTGTAAAATTGAAGTGTATACTATTTGTATTGTCAAAGCATTGTATGCACTGAGATAACAACTTTGTTGTCTTGATGTATAGAGGCATGAAACACCTTTCAACCTGCTCATAATCATGTTGGAAGGTAACCTGAGGTGTTTGCATTAGGTTTGCAGTCAGGACTTTTCAGGACATTTGAAGTGTATACTACTGTTACATCAAAACATTGTATGCACTGAAATAACAACTTTTTTGTCTTGATGTCTAGAGGCATGAAACAACTTTCAGTCATCTCAGAATCATGTGGGAAGTTAACCTAAGGTGTTTCCTTTAGGTTTGCACTAAGTACTTTGGTGTAAAATTGAAATGCATAATATTTGTATTGTCAAAGCTTTGGAAGCACTGAGAAAAGAACTTTTTTGTCTTGACGAGCAGACGCATGAAACTACTTTCAAACTACTCATAATCATGTGGGAAGTTGAACTAAGGTGTTTCGTTTAGGTTTGCACTGAGTACTTTGGTGTAAAATTCAAATGTATAATACTTTTAATGTCAAAGCACTCTATTCTCTGAGAAATCAACTTTTTTGTCTTTATGTACAGAGGCATGAAACAACTTGCAGACATTCCAGAATCATGAGGGAAGTTAACCTAAGGTGTTTCCATTAGGTTTGCAGTAAGCACTTTGGTGTAAAATTGAAATGTATACTCTTTGTATTTTCAAAGCGTTGTATGCACTGAGATAACAACTTTTTTGTCTTGATGTCTAGAGGCATGAAACAACTTTCAGTCATCTCAGAATCATGTGGGAAGTTAACCTAAGGTGTTTCCATTAGGTTTGCACTAAGTACTTTGGTGTAAAATTCAAATGTATAATACTTTTAATGTCAAAGCACTCTATTCTCTGAGAAATCAACTTTTTTGTCTTTATGTACAGAGGCATGAAACAACTTGCAGACATTTCAGAATCATGTGGGAAGTTAACCTTAGGTGTTTCCATTAGGTTTGCAGTAAGGACTTTGGTGTAAAATTGAAATGTATACTCTTTGTATTGTCAAAGCATTGTATGCACTGAGATAACAACTTTTTTGTCTTGATGTCTAGAGGCATGAAACAACTTTCAGTCATCTCAGAATCATGTGGGAAGTTAACCTAAGGTGTTTCCATTAGGTTTGCAGTAAGTTCTTTGGTGTAAAATTGAAGTGTACACTATTTGTACTGACAAAGCATTGTATGCACTGAGATAACAACTTTGTTGTCTTGATGTATAGAGGCATGAAAAAACTTTCAAACTGCTCATAATCATGAGGGAAGTTAACCAAAGGTGTTTCCATTAGGTTTGCACTAAGTACTTTGGTGTAAAATTCAAATCTATAATACTTTTAATGTCAAAGCACTCTAATCTCTGAGAAATCAACTTTTTTGTCTTTATGTACAGAGGCATGAAACAACTTGCAGACATTTCAGAATCATGTGGGAAGTTAACCTAAGGTGTTTCCATTAGGTTTGCAGTAAGTACTTTGGTGTAAAATTGAAATGTATACTCTTTGTATTGTCAAAGCATTGTATGCACTGAGAGAACAACTTTTTTGTCCTGATGTCTAGAGGCATGAAACAACTTTCAGTCATCTCAGAATCATGTGGGAAGATAACCAAAGGTGTTTCCATTAGGTTTGCAGTAAGTACTTTGGTTTAAAATTGAAATGCATACTCTTTGTATTGTCAAAGCATTGTATGCACTGAGATAACAACTTTGTTGTCTTGATGTATAGACGCATGAAACAACTTTCAGTCATCTCAGAATCATGTGGGAAGATAACCTAAGGTGTTTCCATTAGGTTTGCAGTAAGTACTTTGGTGTTAAAATTGAAAAGTATACTCTTTGTATTGTCAAAGCATTGTATGCACTGAGATAACAACTTTTTTGTCTCAATGTCTAAAGGCATGAAACAACTTTCAGTCACCTCAGAATCATGTGGGAAGTTAACCTAAGGTGTTTCCATTAGTTTTGCAGTAAGTTCTTTGGTGTAAAATTGAAATGAATACTATTTGTATTGTCAAAGCATTGGAAGCACTGAGAAAAGAACTTTTTTGTCTTGATGAGCAGAGGCATGAAACTGCTTTCAAACTACTCATAATCATGTGGGAAGTTGAACTAGGGTGTTTTCATTAGGTTTGGACTACGTACTTTGGTGTAAAATTCAAATCTATAATACTTTTAATGTCAAAGCACTCTATTCTCAGAGAAATCAACTTTTTTGTCTTAATGCACAGAGGCATGAAACAACTTGCAGACATTTCAGAATCATGTGGGAAGTTAACCTAAGGTGTTTCCATTAGGTTTGCACTAAGTACTTTGGTGTAAAATTGAAGTGTATACTATTTGTATTGTCAAAGCATTGTATGCACTGAGATAACAACTTTGTTGTCTTGATGTATAGAGGCATGAAACACCTTTCAACCTGCTCATAATCATGTTGGAAGGTAACCTGAGGTGTTTGCATTAGGTTTGCAGTCAGGACTTTTCAGGACATTTGAAGTGTATACTACTGTTACATCAAAACATTGTATGCACTGAAATAACAACTTTTTTGTCTTGATGTCTAGAGGCATGAAACAACTTTCAGTCATCTCAGAATCATGTGGGAAGTTAACCTAAGGTGTTTCCTTTAGGTTTGCACTAAGTACTTTGGTGTAAAATTGAAATGCATACTATTTGTATTGTCAAAGCTTTGGAAGCACTGAGAAAAGAACTTTTTTGTCTTGACGAGCAGAGGCATGAAACTACTTTCAAACTACTCATAATCATGTGGGAAGTTGAACTAAGGTGTTTCGTTTAGGTTTGCACTGAGTACTTTGGTGTAAAATTCAAATGTATAATACTTTTAATGTCAAAGCACTCTATTCTCTGAGAAATCAACTTTTTTGTCTTTATGTACAGAGGCATGAAACAACTTTCAGTCATCTCAGAATCATGTGGGAAGATAACCTAAGGTGTTTCCATTAGGTTTGCAGTAAGTACTTTGGTGTTAAAATTGAAAAGTATACTCTTTGTATTGTCAAAGCATTGTATGCACTGAGATAACAACTTTTTTGTCTCAATGTCTAAAGGCATGAAACAACTTTCAGTCACCTCAGAATCATGTGGGAAGTTAACCTAAGGTGTTTCCATTAGTTTTGCAGTAAGTTCTTTGGTGTAAAATTGAAATGAATACTATTTGTATTGTCAAAGCATTGGAAGCACTGAGAAAAGAACTTTTTTGTCTTGATGAGCAGAGGCATGAAACTGCTTTCAAACTACTCATAATCATGTGGGAAGTTGAACTAGGGTGTTTTCATTAGGTTTGGACTACGTACTTTGGTGTAAAATTCAAATCTATAATACTTTTAATGTCAAAGCACTCTATTCTCAGAGAAATCAACTTTTTTGTCTTAATGCACAGAGGCATGAAACAACTTGCAGACATTTCAGAATCATGTGGGAAGTTAACCTAAGGTGTTTCCATTAGGTTTGCACTAAGTACTTTGGTGTAAAATTGAAGTGTATACTATTTGTATTGTCAAAGCATTGTATGCACTGAGATAACAACTTTGTTGTCTTGATGTATAGAGGCATGAAACACCTTTCAACCTGCTCATAATCATGTTGGAAGGTAACCTGAGGTGTTTGCATTAGGTTTGCAGTCAGGACTTTTCAGGACATTTGAAGTGTATACTACTGTTACATCAAAACATTGTATGCACTGAAATAACAACTTTTTTGTCTTGATGTCTAGAGGCATGAAACAACTTTCAGTCATCTCAGAATCATGTGGGAAGTTAACCTAAGGTGTTTCCTTTAGGTTTGCACTAAGTACTTTGGTGTAAAATTGAAATGCATACTATTTGTATTGTCAAAGCTTTGGAAGCACTGAGAAAAGAACTTTTTTGTCTTGACGAGCAGAGGCATGAAACTACTTTCAAACTACTCATAATCATGTGGGAAGTTGAACTAAGGTGTTTCGTTTAGGTTTGCACTGAGTACTTTGGTGTAAAATTCAAATGTATAATACTTTTAATGTCAAAGCACTCTATTCTCTGAGAAATCAACTTTTTTGTCTTTATCTACAGAGGCATGAAACAACTTGCAGACATTCCAGAATCATGAGGGAAGTTAACCTAAGGTGTTTCCATTAGGTTTGCAGTAAGCACTTTGGTGTAAAATTCAAATGTATACTCTTTGTATTTTCAAAGCGTTGTATGCACTGAGATAACAACTTTTTTGTCTTGATGTCTAGAGGCATGAAACAACTTTCAGTCATCTCAGAATCATGTGGGAAGTTAACCTAAGGTGTTTCCATTAGGTTTGCACTAAGTACTTTGGTGTAAAATTGAAGTGTACACTATTTGTACTGACAAAGCATTGTATGCACTGAGATAACATCTTTGTTGTCTTGATGTATAGAGGCATGAAAAAACTTTCAAACTGCTCATAATCATGAGGGAAGTTAACCAAAGGTGTTTCCATTAGGTTTGCAGTCAGGACTTTTCAGTACAATTTAAGTGTATACTACTGTTACGTCAAAGCATTGTATGCACTGAGATAACAACTTTTTTGTCTTAATGTCTAAAGGCATGAAACAACTTTCAGTCATCTCAGAATCATGTGGGAAGTTAACCTAAGGTGTTTCCATTAGTTTTGCAGTAAGTTCTTTGGTGTAAAATTGAAATGTATACTATTTGTATTGTCAAAGCATTGGAAGCACTGAGAAAAGAACTTTTTTGTCTTGATGAGCAGCGGCATGAAACTACTTTCAAACTACTCATAATCATGTGGGAAGTTGAACTAGGGTGTTTCCATTAGGTTTGCACTAAGTACTTTGGTGTAAAATTCAAATCTATAATACATTTAATGTCAAAGCACTCTAATCTCTGAGAAATCAACTTTTTTGTCTTTATGTACAGAGGCATGAAACAACTTGCAGACATTTCAGAATCATGTGGGAAGTTAACCTAAGGTGTTTCCATTAGGTTTGCAGTCAGTACTTTGGTGTAAAATTGAAATGTATACTATTTGTATTGCAAAGCTTTGGAAGCACTGAGAAAAGAACTTTTTGGTCTTGATGTATATAGGCATGAAACAACTTTCAAACTGCTCATAATCATGTGGGAAGTTAACCAAAGGTGTTTCCATTAGGTTTGCAGTAAGTACTTTGGTTTAAAATTGAAATGCATACTCTTTGTATTGTCAAAGCATTGTATGCACTGAGATAACAACTTTGTTGTCTTGATGTACAGAGGCATGAAACAACTTGCAGACATTTCAGAATCATGTGGGAAGTTAACCTAAGGTGTTTCCATTAGGTTTGCAGTAAGTACTTTGGTGTAAAATTGAAATGTATACTCTTTGTATTGTCAAAGCATTGTATGCACTGAGATAACAACTTTTTTGTCTTGATGTCTAGAGGCATGAAACAACTTTCAGTCATCTCAGATTCATGTGGGAAGTTAACCTAAGGTGTTTCCATTAGGTTTGCACTCAGTACTTTGGTGTAAAATTGAAATGTATACTATTTGTATTGCAAAGCTTTGGAAGCACTGAGAAAAGAACTCTTTTGTCTTGATGTATATAGGCATGAAGCAACTTTCAAACTGCTCATAATCATGTGGGAAGTTAACCAAAGGTGTTTCCATTAGGTTTGCAGTAAGTACTTTGGTTTGAAATTGAAATGCATACTCTTTGTATTGTCAAAGCATTGTATGCACTGAGATAACAACTTTGTTGTCTTGATGTATAGAGGAATGAAACAACTTTCAGTCATCTCAGAATCATGTGGGAAGTTAACCTAAGGTGTTTCCATTAGGTTTGCACTAAGTACTTTGGTGTAAAATTGAAGTGTACACTATTTGTACTGACAAAGCATTGTATGCACTGAGATAACATCTTTGTTGTCTTGATGTATAGAGGCATGAAAAAACTTTCAAACTGCTCATAATCATGAGGGAAGTTAACCAAAGGTGTTTCCATTAGGTTTACAGTCAGGACTTTTCAGTACAATTTAAGTGTATACTACTGTTACGTCAAAGCATTGTATGCACTGAGATAACAACTTTTTTGTCTTAATGTCTAAAGGCATGAAACAACTTTCAGTCATCTCAGAATCATGTGGGAAGTTAACCTAAGGTGTTTCCATTAGTTTTGCAGTAAGTTCTTTGGTGTAAAATTGAAATGTATACTATTTGTATTGTCAAAGCATTGGAAGCACTGAGAAAAGAACTTTTTTGTCTTGATGAGCAGCGGCATGAAACTACTTTCAAACTACTCATAATCATGTGGGAAGTTGAACTAGGGTGTTTCCATTAGGTTTGCACTAAGTACTTTGGTGTAAAATTCAAATGTATAATACTTTTAATGTCAAAGCACTCTATTCTCTGAGAAATCAACTTTTTTGTCTTTATGTACAGAGGCATGAAACAACTTGCAGACATTCCAGAATCATGAGGGAAGTTAACCTAAGGTGTTTCCATTAGGTTTGCAGTAAGCACTTTGGTGTAAAATTGAAATGTATACTCTTTGTATTTTCAAAGCGTTGTATGCACTGAGATAACAACTTTTTTGTCTTGATGTCTAGAGGCATGAAACAACTTTCAGTCATCTCAGAATCATGTGGGAAGTTAACCTAAGGTGTTTCCATTAGGTTTGCACTAAGTACTTTGGTGTAAAATTCAAATGTATAATACTTTTAATGTCAAAGCACTCTATTCTCTGAGAAATCAACTTTTTTGTCTTTATGTACAGAGGCATGAAACAACTTGCAGACATTTCAGAATCATGTGGGAAGTTAACCTAAGGTGTTTCCATTAGGTTTGCAGTAAGTACTTTGGTGTAAAATTGAAATGTATACTCTTTGTATTGTCAAAGCATTGTATGCACTGAGAGAACAACTTTTTTGTCCTGATGTCTAGAGGCATGAAACAACTTTCAGTCATCTCAGAATCATGTGGGAAGATAACCAAAGGTGTTTCCATTAGGTTTGCAGTAAGTACTTTGGTTTAAAATTGAAATGCATACTCTTTGTATTGTCAAAGCATTGTATGCACTGAGATAACAACTTTGTTGTCTTGATGTATAGACGCATGAAACAACTTTCAGTCATCTCAGAATCATGTGGGAAGATAACCTAAGGTGTTTCCATTAGGTTTGCAGTAAGTACTTTGGTGTTAAAATTGAAAAGTATACTCTTTGTATTGTCAAAGCATTGTATGCACTGAGATAACAACTTTTTTGTCTCAATGTCTAAAGGCATGAAACAACTTTCAGTCACCTCAGAATCATGTGGGAAGTTAACCTAAGATGTTTCCATTAGTTTTGCAGTAAGTTCTTTGGTGTAAAATTGAAATGAATACTATTTGTATTGTCAAAGCATTGGAAGCACTGAGAAAAGAACTTTTTTGTCTTGATGAGCAGAGGCATGAAACTGCTTTCAAACTACTCATAATCATGTGGGAAGTTGAACTAGGGTGTTTTCATTAGGTTTGGACTACGTACTTTGGTGTAAAATTCAAATCTATAATACTTTTAATGTCAAAGCACTCTATTCTCAGAGAAATCAACTTTTTTGTCTTAATGCACAGAGGCATGAAACAACTTGCAGACATTTCAGAATCATGTGGGAAGTTAACCTAAGGTGTTTCCATTAGGTTTGCAGTCAGTACTTTGGTGTAAAATTGAAATGTATACTATTTGTATTGCAAAGCTTTGGAAGCACTGAGAAAAGAACTTTTTGGTCTTGATGTATATAGGCATGAAACAACTTTCAAACTGCTCATAATCATGTGGGAAGTTAACCAAAGGTGTTTCCATTAGGTTTGCAGTAAGTACTTTGGTTTAAAATTGAAATGCATACTCTTTGTATTGTCAAAGCATTGTATGCACTGAGATAACAACTTTGTTGTCTTGATGTACAGAGGCATGAAACAACTTGCAGACATTTCAGAATCATGTGGGAAGTTAACCTAAGGTGTTTCCATTAGGTTTGCAGTAAGTACTTTGGTGTAAAATTGAAATGTATACTCTTTGTATTGTCAAAGCATTGTATGCACTGAGATAACAACTTTTTTGTCTCAATGTCTAAAGGCATGAAACAACTTTCAGTCACCTCAGAATCATGTGGGAAGTTAACCTAAGGTGTTTCCATTAGTTTTGCAGTAAGTTCTTTGGTGTAAAATTGAAATGAATACTATTTGTATTGTCAAAGCATTGGAAGCACTGAGAAAAGAACTTTTTTGTCTTGATGAGCAGAGGCATGAAACTGCTTTCAAACTACTCATAATCATGTGGGAAGTTGAACTAGGGTGTTTCCATTAGGTTTGCACTAAGTACTTTGGTGTAAAATTCAAATCCATAATACTTTTAATGTCAAAGCACTCTATTCTCAGAGAAATCAACTTTTTTGTCTTAATGCACAGAGGCATGAAACAACTTGCAGACATTTCAGAATCATGTGGGAAGTTAACCTAAGGTGTTTCCATTAGGTTTGCACTAAGTACTTTGGTGTTAAATTGAAGTCTATACTATTTGTATTGTCAAAGCATTGTATGCACTGAGATAACAACTTTGTTGTCTTGATGTATAGAGGCATGAAACACCTTTCAACCTGCTCATAATCATGTTGGAAGGTAACCTGAGGTGTTTGCATTAGGTTTGCAGTCAGGACTTTTCAGGACATTTGAAGTGTATACTACTGTTACATCAAAACATTGTATGCACTGAAATAACAACTTTTTTGTCTTGATGTCTAGAGGCATGAAACAACTTTCAGTCATCTCAGAATCATGTGGGAAGTTAACCTAAGGTGTTTCCATTAGGTTTGCAGTAAGCACTTTGGTGTAAAATTGAAATGTATACTCTTTGTATTTTCAAAGCGTTGTATGCACTGAGATAACAACTTTTTTGTCTTGATGTCTAGAGGCATGAAACAACTTTCAGTCATCTCAGAATCATGTGGGAAGTTAACCTAAGGTGTTTCCATTAGGTTTGCACTAAGTACTTTGGTGTAAAATTCAAATGTATAATACTTTTAATGTCAAAGCACTCTATTCTCTGAGAAATCAACTTTTTTGTCTTTATGTACAGAGGCATGAAACAACTTGCAGACATTTCAGAATCATGTGGGAAGTTAACCTTAGGTGTTTCCATTAGGTTTGCAGTAAGGACTTTGGTGTAAAATTGAAATGTATACTCTTTGTATTGTCAAAGCATTGTATGCACTGAGATAACAACTTTTTTGTCTTGATGTCTAGAGGCATGAAACAACTTTCAGTCATCTCAGAATCATGTGGGAAGTTAACCTAAGGTGTTTCCATTAGGTTTGCACTAAGTACTTTGGTGTAAAATTGAAGTGTACACTATTTGTACTGACAAAGCATTGTATGCACTGAGATAACATCTTTGTTGTCTTGATGTATAGAGGCATGAAAAAACTTTCAAACTGCTCATAATCATGAGGGAAGTTAACCAAAGGTGTTTCCATTAGGTTTGCAGTCAGGACTTTTCAGTACAATTTAAGTGTATACTACTGTTACGTCAAAGCATTGTATGCACTGAGATAACAACTTTTTTGTCTTAATGTCTAAAGGCATGAAACAACTTTCAGTCATCTCAGAATCATGTGGGAAGTTAACCTAAGGTGTTTCCATTAGTTTTGCAGTAAGTTCTTTGGTGTAAAATTGAAATGTATACTATTTGTATTGTCAAAGCATTGGAAGCACTGAGAAAAGAACTTTTTTGTCTTGATGAGCAGCGGCATGAAACTACTTTCAAACTACTCATAATCATGTGGGAAGTTGAACTAGGGTGTTTCCATTAGGTTTGCACTAAGTACTTTGGTGTAAAATTCAAATCTATAATACATTTAATGTCAAAGCACTCTAATCTCTGAGAAATCAACTTTTTTGTCTTTATGTACAGAGGCATGAAACAACTTGCAGACATTTCAGAATCATGTGGGAAGTTAACCTAAGGTGTTTCCATTAGGTTTGCAGTCAGTACTTTGGTGTAAAATTGAAATGTATACTATTTGTATTGCAAAGCTTTGGAAGCACTGAGAAAAGAACTTTTTGGTCTTGATGTATATAGGCATGAAACAACTTTCAAACTGCTCATAATCATGTGGGAAGTTAACCAAAGGTGTTTCCATTAGGTTTGCAGTAAGTACTTTGGTTTAAAATTGAAATGCATACTCTTTGTATTGTCAAAGCATTGTATGCACTGAGATAACAACTTTGTTGTCTTGATGTACAGAGGCATGAAACAACATGCAGACATTTCAGAATCATGTGGGAAGTTAACCTAAGGTGTTTCCATTAGGTTTGCAGTAAGTACTTTGGTGTAAAATTGAAATGTATACTCTTTGTATTGTCAAAGCATTGTATGCACTGAGATAACAACTTTTTTGTCTTGATGTCTAGAGGCATGAAACAACTTTCAGTCATCTCAGATTCATGTGGGAAGTTAACCTAAGGTGTTTCCATTAGGTTTGCACTAAGTACTTTGGTGTAAAATTGAAATGTATACTATTTGTATTGCAAAGCTTTGGAAGCACTGAGAAAAGAACTTTTTTGTCTTGATGTATATAGGCATGAAACAACTTTCAAACTGCTCATAATCATGTGGGAAGTTAACCAAAGGTGTTTCCATTAGGTTTGCACTAAGTACTTTGGTGTAAAATTCAAATGTATAATACTTTTAATGTCAAAGCACTCTATTCTCTGAGAAATCAACTTTTTTGTCTTTATGTACAGGGGCATGAAACAACTTGCAGACATTTCAGAATCATGTGGGAAGTTAACCTTAGGTGTTTCCATTAGGTTTGCAGTAAGTGCTTTGGTGTAAAATTGAAATGTATACTCTTTGTATTGTCAAAGCATTGTATGCACTGAGATAACAACTTTTTTGTCTTGATGTCTAGAGGCATGAAACAACTTTCAGTCATCTCAGAATCATGTGGGAAGTTAACCTAAGGTGTTTCCATTAGGTTTGCACTAAGTACTTTGGTGTAAAATTGAAGTGTATACTATTTGTACTGACAAAGCATTGTATGCACTGAGATAACAACTTTGTTGTCTTGATGTATAGAGGTATGAAAAAACTTTCAAACTGCTCATAATCATGAGGGAAGCTAACCAAAGGTGTTTCCATTAGGTTTGCAGTCAGGACTTTTCAGTACAATATACGTGTATACTACTGTTACGTCAAAGCATTGTCTGCACTGAGATAACAACTTTTTTGTCTCAATGTCTAAAGGCATGAAACAACTTTCAGTCACCTCAGAATCATGTGGGAAGTTAACCTAAGGTGTTTCCATTAGTTTTGCAGTAAGTTCTTTGGTGTAAAATTGAAATGAATACTATTTGTATTGTCAAAGCATTGGAAGCACTGAGAAAAGAACTTTTTTGTCTTGATGAGCAGAGGCATGAAACTGCTTTCAAACTACTCATAATCATGTGGGAAGTTGAACTAGGGTGTTTCCATTAGGTTTGCACTAAGTACTTTGGTGTAAAATTCAAATCTATAATACTTTTAATGTCAAAGCACTCTAATCTCTGAGAAATCAACTTTTTTGTCTTTATGTACAGAGGCATGAAACAACTTGCAGACATTTCAGAATCATGTGGGAAGATAACCTAAGGTGTTTCCATTAGGTTTGCAGTAAGTACTTTGGTGTTAAAATTGAAATGTATACTCTTTGTATTGTCAAAGCATTGTATGCACTGAGATAACAACTTTTTTGTCTCAATGTCTAAAGGCATGAAACAACTTTCAGTCACCTCAGAATCATGTGGGAAGTTAACCTAAGGTGTTTCCATTAGTTTTGCAGTAAGTTCTTTGGTGTAAAATTGAAATGAATACTATTTGTATTGTCAAAGCATTGGAAGCACTGAGAAAAGAACTTTTTTGTCTTGATGAGCAGAGGCATGAAACTGCTTTCAAACTACTCATAATCATGTGGGAAGTTGAACTAGGGTGTTTCCATTAGGTTTGCACTAAGTACTTTGGTGTAAAATTCAAATCCATAATACTTTTAATGTCAAAGCACTCTATTCTCAGAGAAATCAACTTTTTTGTCTTAATGCACAGAGGCATGAAACAACTTGCAGACATTTCAGAATCATGTGGGAAGTTAACCTAAGGTGTTTCCATTAGGTTTGCACTAAGTACTTTGGTGTAAAATTGAAGTGTATACTATTTGTATTGTCAAAGCATTGTATGCACTGAGATAACAACTTTGTTGTCTTGATGTATAGAGGCATGAAACACCTTTCAACCTGCTCATAATCATGTTGGAAGGTAACCTGAGGTGTTTGCATTAGGTTTGCAGTCAGGACTTTTCAGGACATTTGAAGTGTATACTACTGTTACATCAAAACATTGTATGCACTGAAATAACAACTTTTTTGTCTTGATGTCTAGAGGCATGAAACAACTTTCAGTCATCTCAGAATCATGTGGGAAGTTAACCTAAGGTGTTTCCTTTAGGTTTGCACTAAGTACTTTGGTGTAAAATTGAAATGCATACTATTTGTATTGTCAAAGCTTTGGAAGCACTGAGAAAAGAACTTTTTTGTCTTGACGAGCAGAGGCATGAAACTACTTTCAAACTACTCATAATCATGTGGGAAGTTGAACTAAGGTGTTTCGTTTAGGTTTGCACTGAGTACTTTGGTGTAAAATTCAAATGTATAATACTTTTAATGTCAAAGCACTCTATTCTCTGAGAAATCAACTTTTTTGTCTTTATGTACAGAGGCATGAAACAACTTGCAGACATTCCAGAATCATGAGGGAAGTTAACCTAAGGTGTTTCCATTAGGTTTGCAGTAAGCACTTTGGTGTAAAATTGAAATGTATACTCTTTGTATTTTCAAAGCGTTGTATGCACTGAGATAACAACTTTTTTGTCTTGATGTCTAGAGGCATGAAACAACTTTCAGTCATCTCAGAATCATGTGGGAAGTTAACCTAAGGTGTTTCCATTAGGTTTGCACTAAGTACTTTGGTGTAAAATTCAAATCTATAATACTTTTAATGTCAAAGCACTCTAATCTCTGAGAAATCAACTTTTTTGTCTTTATGTACAGAGGCATGAAACAACTTGCAGACATTTCAGAATCATGTGGGAAGTTAACCTAAGGTGTTTCCATTAGGTTTGCAGTAAGTACTTTGGTGTAAAATTGAAATGTATACTCTTTGTATTGTCAAAGCATTGTATGCACTGAGAGAACAACTTTTTTGTCCTGATGTCTAGAGGCATGAAACAACTTTCAGTCATCTCAGAATCATGTGGGAAGATAACCAAAGGTGTTTCCATTAGGTTTCCAGTAAGTACTTTGGTTTAAAATTGAAATGCATACTCTTTGTATTGTCAAAGCATTGTATGCACTGAGATAACAACTTTGTTGTCTTGATGTATAGACGCATGAAACAACTTTCAGTCATCTCAGAATCATGTGGGAAGATAACCTAAGGTGTTTCCATTAGGTTTGCAGTAAGTACTTTGGTCTTAAAATTGAAAAGTATACTCTTTGTATTGTCAAAGCATTGTATGCACTGAGATAACAACTTTTTTGTCTCAATGTCTAAAGGCATGAAACAACTTTCAGTCACCTCAGAATCATGTGGGAAGTTAACCTAAGGTGTTTCCATTAGTTTTGCAGTAAGTTCTTTGGTGTAAAATTGAAATGAATACTATTTGTATTGTCAAAGCATTGGAAGCACTGAGAAAAGAACTTCTTTGTCTTGATGAGCAGAGGCATGAAACTGCTTTCAAACTACTCATAATCATGTGGGAAGTTGAACTAGGGTGTTTTCATTAGGTTTGGACTACGTACTTTGGTGTAAAATTCAAATCTATAATACTTTTAATGTCAAAGCACTCTATTCTCAGAGAAATCAACTTTTTTGTCTTAATGCACAGAGGCATGAAACAACTTGCAGACATTTCAGAATCATGTGGGAAGTTAACCTAAGGTGTTTCCATTAGGTTTGCAGTCAGTACTTTGGTGTAAAATTGAAATGTATACTATTTGTATTGCAAAGCTTTGGAAGCACTGAGAAAAGAACTTTTTGGTCTTGATGTATATAGGCATGAAACAACTTTCAAACTGCTCATAATCATGTGGGAAGTTAACCAAAGGTGTTTCCATTAGGTTTGCAGTAAGTACTTTGGTTTAAAATTGAAATGCATACTCTTTGTATTGTCAAAGCATTGTATGCACTGAGATAACAACTTTTTTGTCTTGATGTACAGAGGCATGAAACAACTTGCAGACATTTCAGAATCATGTGGGAAGTTAACCTAAGGTGTTTCCATTAGGTTTGCAGTAAGTACTTTGGTGTAAAATTGAAATGTATACTCTTTGTATTGTCAAAGCATTGTATGCACTGAGATAACAACTTTTTTGTCTTGATGTCTAGAGGCATGAAACAACTTTCAGTCATCTCAGATTCATGTGGGAAGTTAACCTAAGGTGTTTCCATTAGGTTTGCACTAAGTACTTTGGTGTAAAATTGAAATGTATACTATTTGTATTGCAAAGCTTTGGAAGCACTGAGAAAAGAACTTTTTTGTCTTGATGTATATAGGCATGAAACAACTTTCAAACTGCTCATAATCATGTGGGAAGTTAACCAAAGGTGTTTCCATTAGGTTTGCACTAAGTACTTTGGTGTAAAATTCAAATGTATAATACTTTTAATGTCAAAGCACTCTATTCTCTGAGAAATCAACTTTTTTGTCTTTATGTACAGGGGCATGAAACAACTTGCAGACATTTCAGAATCATGTGGGAAGTTAACCTTAGGTGTTTCCATTAGGTTTGCAGTAAGTACTTTGGTGTAAAATTGAAATGTATACTCTTTGTATTGTCAAAGCATTGTATGCACTGAGATAACAACTTTTTTGTCTTGATGTCTAGAGGCATGAAACAACTTTCAGTCATCTCAGAATCATGTGGGAAGTTAACCTAAGGTGTTTCCATTAGGTTTGCACTAAGTACTTTGGTGTAAAATTGAAGTGTATACTATTTGTACTGACAAAGCATTGTATGCACTGAGATAACAACTTTGTTGTCTTGATGTATAGAGGTATGAAAAAACTTTCAAACTGCTCATAATCATGAGGGAAGCTAACCAAAGGTGTTTCCATTAGGTTTGCAGTCAGGACTTTTCAGTACAATTTACGTGTATACTACTGTTACGTCAAAGCATTGTATGCACTGAGATAACAACTTTTTTGTCTCAATGTCTAAAGGCATGAAACAACTTTCAGTCACCTCAGAATCATGTGGGAAGTTAACCTAAGGTGTTTCCATTAGTTTTGCAGTAAGTTCTTTGGTGTAAAATTGAAATGAATACTATTTGTATTGTCAAAGCATTGGAAGCACTGAGAAAAGAACTTTTTTGTCTTGATGAGCAGAGGCATGAAACTGCTTTCAAACTACTCATAATCATGTGGGAAGTTGAACTAGGGTGTTTCCATTAGGTTTGCACTAAGTACTTTGGTGTAAAATTCAAATCTATAATACTTTTAATGTCAAAGCACTCTAATCTCTGAGAAATCAACTTTTTTGTCTTTATGTACAGAGGCATGAAACAACTTGCAGACATTTCAGAATCATGTGGGAAGATAACCTAAGGTGTTTCCATTAGGTTTGCAGTAAGTACTTTGGTGTTAAAATTGAAATGTATACTCTTTGTATTGTCAAAGCATTGTATGCACTGAGATAACAACTTTTTTGTCTCAATGTCTAAAGGCATGAAACAACTTTCAGTCACCTCAGAATCATGTGGGAAGTTAACCTAAGGTGTTTCCATTAGTTTTGCAGTAAGTACTTTGGTGTAAAATTGAAGTGTATACTATTTGTATTGTCAAAGCATTGTATGCACTGAGATAACAACTTTGTTGTCTTGATGTATAGAGGCATGAAACACCTTTCAACCTGCTCATAATCATGTTGGAAGGTAACCTGAGGTGTTTGCATTAGGTTTGCAGTCAGGACTTTTCAGGACATTTGAAGTGTATACTACTGTTACATCAAAACATTGTATGCACTGAAATAACAACTTTTTTGTCTTGATGTCTAGAGGCATGAAACAACTTTCAGTCATCTCAGAATCATGTGGGAAGTTAACCTAAGGTGTTTCCTTTAGGTTTGCACTAAGTACTTTGGTGTAAAATTGAAGTGTACACTATTTGTACTGACAAAGCATTGTATGCACTGAGATAACAACTTTGTTGTCTTGATGTATAGAGGCATGAAAAAACTTTCAAACTGCTCATAATCATGAGGGAAGTTAACCAAAGGTGTTTCCATTAGGTTTGCACTAAGTACTTTGGTGTAAAATTCAAATCTATAATACTTTTAATGTCAAAGCACTCTAATCTCTGAGAAATCAACTTTTTTGTCTTTATGTACAGAGGCATGAAACAACTTGCAGACATTTCAGAATCATGTGGGAAGTTAACCTAAGGTGTTTCCATTAGGTTTGCAGTAAGTACTTTGGTGTAAAATTGAAATGTATACTCTTTGTATTGTCAAAGCATTGTATGCACTGAGAGAACAACTTTTTTGTCCTGATGTCTAGAGGCATGAAACAACTTTCAGTCATCTCAGAATCATGTGGGAAGATAACCAAAGGTGTTTCCATTAGGTTTGCAGTAAGTACTTTGGTTTAAAATTGAAATGCATACTCTTTGTATTGTCAAAGCATTGTATGCACTGAGATAACAACTTTGTTGTCTTGATGTATAGACGCATGAAACAACTTTCAGTCATCTCAGAATCATGTGGGAAGATAACCTAAGGTGTTTCCATTAGGTTTGCAGTAAGTACTTTGGTGTTAAAATTGAAAAGTATACTCTTTGTATTGTCAAAGCATTGTATGCACTGAGATAACAACTTTTTTGTCTCAATGTCTAAAGGCATGAAACAACTTTCAGTCACCTCAGAATCATGTGGGAAGTTAACCTAAGGTGTTTCCATTAGTTTTGCAGTAAGTTCTTTGGTGTAAAATTGAAATGAATACTATTTGTATTGTCAAAGCATTGGAAGCACTGAGAAAAGAACTTTTTTGTCTTGATGAGCAGAGGCATGAAACTGCTTTCAAACTACTCATAATCATGTGGGAAGTTGAACTAGGGTGTTTTCATTAGGTTTGGACTACGTACTTTGGTGTAAAATTCAAATCTATAATACTTTTAATGTCAAAGCACTCTATTCTCAGAGAAATCAACTTTTTTGTCTTAATGCACAGAGGCATGAAACAACTTGCAGACATTTCAGAATCATGTGGGAAGTTAACCTAAGGTGTTTCCATTAGGTTTGCACTAAGTACTTTGGTGTAAAATTGAAGTGTATACTATTTGTATTGTCAAAGCATTGTATGCACTGAGATAACAACTTTGTTGTCTTGATGTATAGAGGCATGAAACACCTTTCAACCTGCTCATAATCATGTTGGAAGGTAACCTGAGGTGTTTGCATTAGGTTTGCAGTCAGGACTTTTCAGGACATTTGAAGTGTATACTACTGTTACATCAAAACATTGTATGCACTGAAATAACAACTTTTTTGTCTTGATGTCTAGAGGCATGAAACAACTTTCAGTCATCTCAGAATCATGTGGGAAGTTAACCTAAGGTGTTTCCTTTAGGTTTGCACTAAGTACTTTGGTGTAAAATTGAAATGCATACTATTTGTATTGTCAAAGCTTTGGAAGCACTGAGAAAAGAACTTTTTTGTCTTGACGAGCAGAGGCATGAAACTACTTTCAAACTACTCATAATCATGTGGGAAGTTGAACTAAGGTGTTTCGTTTAGGTTTGCACTGAGTACTTTGGTGTAAAATTCAAATGTATAATACTTTTAATGTCAAAGCACTCTATTCTCTGAGAAATCAACTTTTTTGTCTTTATGTACAGAGGCATGAAACAACTTTCAGTCATCTCAGAATCATGTGGGAAGATAACCTAAGGTGTTTCCATTAGGTTTGCAGTAAGTACTTTGGTGTTAAAATTGAAAAGTATACTCTTTGTATTGTCAAAGCATTGTATGCACTGAGTAACAACTTTTTTGTCTCAATGTCTAAAGGCATGAAACAACTTTCAGTCACCTCAGAATCATGTGGGAAGTTAACCTAAGGTGTTTCCATTAGTTTTGCAGTAAGTTCTTTGGTGTAAAATTGAAATGAATACTATTTGTATTGTCAAAGCATTGGAAGCACTGAGAAAAGAACTTTTTTGTCTTGATGAGCAGAGGCATGAAACTGCTTTCAAACTACTCATAATCATGTGGGAAGTTGAACTAGGGTGTTTTCATTAGGTTTGGACTACGTACTTTGGTGTAAAATTCAAATCTATAATACTTTTAATGTCAAAGCACTCTATTCTCAGAGAAATCAACTTTTTTGTCTTAATGCACAGAGGCATGAAACAACTTGCAGACATTTCAGAATCATGTGGGAAGTTAACCTAAGGTGTTTCCATTAGGTTTGCACTAAGTACTTTGGTGTAAAATTGAAGTGTATACTATTTGTATTGTCAAAGCATTGTATGCACTGAGATAACAACTTTGTTGTCTTGATGTATAGAGGCATGAAACACCTTTCAACCTGCTCATAATCATGTTGGAAGGTAACCTGAGGTGTTTGCATTAGGTTTGCAGTCAGGACTTTTCAGGACATTTGAAGTGTATACTACTGTTACATCAAAACATTGTATGCACTGAAATAACAACTTTTTTGTCTTGATGTCTAGAGGCATGAAACAACTTTCAGTCATCTCAGAATCATGTGGGAAGTTAACCTAAGGTGTTTCCTTTAGGTTTGCACTAAGTACTTTGGTGTAAAATTGAAATGCATACTATTTGTATTGTCAAAGCTTTGGAAGCACTGAGAAAAGAACTTTTTTGTCTTGACGAGCAGAGGCATGAAACTACTTTCAAACTACTCATAATCATGTGGGAAGTTGAACTAAGGTGTTTCGTTTAGGTTTGCACTGAGTACTTTGGTGTAAAATTCAAATGTATAATACTTTTAATGTCAAAGCACTCTATTCTCTGAGAAATCAACTTTTTTGTCTTTATCTACAGAGGCATGAAACAACTTGCAGACATTCCAGAATCATGAGGGAAGTTAACCTAAGGTGTTTCCATTAGGTTTGCAGTAAGCACTTTGGTGTAAAATTCAAATGTATACTCTTTGTATTTTCAAAGCGTTGTATGCACTGAGATAACAACTTTTTTGTCTTGATGTCTAGAGGCATGAAACAACTTTCAGTCATCTCAGAATCATGTGGGAAGTTAACCTAAGGTGTTTCCATTAGGTTTGCACTAAGTACTTTGGTGTAAAATTGAAGTGTACACTATTTGTACTGACAAAGCATTGTATGCACTGAGATAACATCTTTGTTGTCTTGATGTATAGAGGCATGAAAAAACTTTCAAACTGCTCATAATCATGAGGGAAGTTAACCAAAGGTGTTTCCATTAGGTTTGCAGTCAGGACTTTTCAGTACAATTTAAGTGTATACTACTGTTACGTCAAAGCATTGTATGCACTGAGATAACAACTTTTTTGTCTTAATGTCTAAAGGCATGAAACAACTTTCAGTCATCTCAGAATCATGTGGGAAGTTAACCTAAGGTGTTTCCATTAGTTTTGCAGTAAGTTCTTTGGTGTAAAATTGAAATGTATACTATTTGTATTGTCAAAGCATTGGAAGCACTGAGAAAAGAACTTTTTTGTCTTGATGAGCAGCGGCATGAAACTACTTTCAAACTACTCATAATCATGTGGGAAGTTGAACTAGGGTGTTTCCATTAGGTTTGCACTAAGTACTTTGGTGTAAAATTCAAATCTATAATACATTTAATGTCAAAGCACTCTAATCTCTGAGAAATCAACTTTTTTGTCTTTATGTACAGAGGCATGAAACAACTTGCAGACATTTCAGAATCATGTGGGAAGTTAACCTAAGGTGTTTCCATTAGGTTTGCAGTCAGTACTTTGGTGTAAAATTGAAATGTATACTATTTGTATTGCAAAGCTTTGGAAGCACTGAGAAAAGAACTTTTTGGTCTTGATGTATATAGGCATGAAACAACTTTCAAACTGCTCATAATCATGTGGGAAGTTAACCAAAGGTGTTTCCATTAGGTTTGCAGTAAGTACTTTGGTTTGAAATTGAAATGCATACTCTTTGTATTGTCAAAGCATTGTATGCACTGAGATAACAACTTTGTTGTCTTGATGTATAGAGGAATGAAACAACTTTCAGTCATCTCAGAATCATGTGGGAAGTTAACCTAAGGTGTTTCCATTAGGTTTGCAGTAAGTACTTTGGTGTAAAATTGAAATGTATACTCTTTGTATTGTCAAAGCATTGTATGCACTGAGATAACAACTTTTTTGTCTTGATGTCTAGAGGCATGAAACAACTTTCAGTCATCTCAGAATCATGTGGGAAGTTAACCTAAGGTGTTTCCATTAGGTTTGCACTAAGTACTTTGGTGTAAAATTCAAATGTATAATACTTTTAATGTCAAAGCACTCTATTCTCTGAGAAATCAACTTTTTTGTCTTTATGTACAGGGGCATGAAACAACTTGCAGACATTTCAGAATCATGTGGGAAGTTAACCTTAGGTGTTTCCATTAGGTTTGCAGTAAGTACTTTGGTGTAAAATTGAAATGTATACTCTTTGTATTGTCAAAGCATTGTATGCACTGAGATAACAACTTTTTTGTCTTGATGTCTAGAGGCATGAAACAACTTTCAGTCATCTCAGAATCATGTGGGAAGTTAACCTAAGGTGTTTCCATTAGGTTTGCACTAAGTACTTTGGTGTAAAATTGAAGTGTATACTATTTGTACTGACAAAGCATTGTATGCACTGAGATAACAACTTTGTTGTCTTGATGTATAGAGGTATGAAAAAACTTTCAAACTGCTCATAATCATGAGGGAAGTTAACCAAAGGTGTTTCCATTAGGTTTGCAGTCAGGACTTTTCAGTACAATTTACGTGTATACTACTGTTACGTCAAAGCATTGTATGCACTGAAATAACAACTTTTTTGTCTCAATGTCTAAAGGCATGAAACAACTTTCAGTCATCTCAGAATCATGTGGGAAGTTAACCTAAGGTGTTTCCATTAGTTTTGCAGTAAGTTCTTTGGTGTAAAATTGAAATGAATACTATTTGTATTGTCAAAGCATTGGAAGCACTGAGAAAAGAACTTTTTTGTCTTGATGAGCAGAGGCATGAAACTGCTTTCAAACTACTCATAATCATGTGGGAAGTTGAACTAGGGTGTTTTCATTAGGTTTGGACTACGTACTTTGGTGTAAAATTCAAATCTATAATACTTTTAATGTCAAAGCACTCTATTCTCAGAGAAATCAACTTTTTTGTCTTAATGCACAGAGGCATGAAACAACTTGCAGACATTTCAGAATCATGTGGGAAGTTAACCTAAGGTGTTTCCATTAGGTTTGCACTAAGTACTTTGGTGTAAAATTGAAGTGTATACTATTTGTATTGTCAAAGCATTGTATGCACTGAGATAACAACTTTGTTGTCTTGATGTATAGAGGCATGAAACACCTTTCAACCTGCTCATAATCATGTTGGAAGGTAACCTGAGGTGTTTGCATTAGGTTTGCAGTCAGGACTTTTCAGGACATTTGAAGTGTATACTACTGTTACATCAAAACATTGTATGCACTGAAATAACAACTTTTTTGTCTTGATGTCTAGAGGCATGAAACAACTTTCAGTCATCTCAGAATCATGTGGGAAGTTAACCTAAGGTGTTTCCTTTAGGTTTGCACTAAGTACTTTGGTGTAAAATTGAAATGCATACTATTTGTATTGTCAAAGCTTTGGAAGCACTGAGAAAAGAACTTTTTTGTCTTGACGAGCAGAGGCATGAAACTACTTTCAAACTACTCATAATCATGTGGGAAGTTGAACTAAGGTGTTTCGTTTAGGTTTGCACTGAGTACTTTGGTGTAAAATTCAAATGTATAATACTTTTAATGTCAAAGCACTCTATTCTCTGAGAAATCAACTTTTTTGTCTTTATGTACAGAGGCATGAAACAACTTGCAGACATTCCAGAATCATGAGGGAAGTTAACCTAAGGTGTTTCCATTAGGTTTGCAGTAAGCACTTTGGTGTAAAATTCAAATGTATACTCTTTGTATTTTCAAAGCGTTGTATGCACTGAGATAACAACTTTTTTGTCTTGATGTCTACAGGCATGAAACAACTTTCAGTCATCTCAGAATCATGTGGGAAGTTAACCTAAGGTGTTTCCATTAGGTTTGCACTAAGTACTTTGGTGTAAAATTGAAGTGTACACTATTTGTACTGACAAAGCATTGTATGCACTGAGATAACATCTTTGTTGTCTTGATGTATAGAGGCATGAAAAAACTTTCAAACTGCTCATAATCATGAGGGAAGTTAACCAAAGGTGTTTCCATTAGGTTTACAGTCAGGACTTTTCAGTACAATTTAAGTGTATACTACTGTTACGTCAAAGCATTGTATGCACTGAGATAACAACTTTTTTGTCTTAATGTCTAAAGGCATGAAACAACTTTCAGTCATCTCAGAATCATGTGGGAAGTTAACCTAAGGTGTTTCCATTAGTTTTGCAGTAAGTTCTTTGGTGTAAAATTGAAATGTATACTATTTGTATTGTCAAAGCATTGGAAGCACTGAGAAAAGAACTTTTTTGTCTTGATGAGCAGCGGCATGAAACTACTTTCAAACTACTCATAATCATGTGGGAAGTTGAACTAGGGTGTTTCCATTAGGTTTGCACTAAGTACTTTGGTGTAAAATTCAAATGTATAATACTTTTAATGTCAAAGCACTCTATTCTCTGAGAAATCAACTTTTTTGTCTTTATGTACAGAGGCATGAAACAACTTGCAGACATTCCAGAATCATGAGGGAAGTTAACCTAAGGTGTTTCCATTAGGTTTGCAGTAAGCACTTTGGTGTAAAATTGAAATGTATACTCTTTGTATTTTCAAAGCGTTGTATGCACTGAGATAACAACTTTTTTGTCTTGATGTCTAGAGGCATGAAACAACTTTCAGTCATCTCAGAATCATGTGGGAAGTTAACCTAAGGTGTTTCCATTAGGTTTGCACTAAGTACTTTGGTGTAAAATTCAAATGTATAATACTTTTAATGTCAAAGCACTCTATTCTCTGAGAAATCAACTTTTTTGTCTTTATGTACAGAGGCATGAAACAACTTGCAGACATTTCAGAATCATGTGGGAAGTTAACCTTAGGTGTTTCCATTAGGTTTGCAGTAAGGACTTTGGTGTAAAATTGAAATGTATACTCTTTGTATTGTCAAAGCATTGTATGCACTGAGATAACAACTTTTTTGTCTTGATGTCTAGAGGCATGAAACAACTTTCAGTCATCTCAGAATCATGTGGGAAGTTAACCTAAGGTGTTTTCATTAGGTTTGCACTAAGTACTTTGGTGTAAAATTGAAGTGTACACTATTTGTACTGACAAAGCATTGTATGCACTGAGATAACAACTTTGTTGTCTTGATGTATAGAGGCATGAAAAAACTTTCAAACTGCTCATAATCATGAGGGAAGTTAACCAAAGGTGTTTCCATTAGGTTTGCACTAAGTACTTTGGTGTTAAAATTGAAAAGTATACTCTTTGTATTGTCAAAGCATTGTATGCACTGAGATAACAACTTTTTTGTCTCAATGTCTAAAGGCATGAAACAACTTTCAGTCACCTCAGAATCATGTGGGAAGTTAACCTAAGGTGTTTCCATTAGTTTTGCAGTAAGTTCTTTGGTGTAAAATTGAAATGAATACTATTTGTATTGTCAAAGCATTGGAAGCACTGAGAAAAGAACTTTTTTGTCTTGATGAGCAGAGGCATGAAACTGCTTTCAAACTACTCATAATCATGTGGGAAGTTGAACTAGGGTGTTTTCATTAGGTTTCGACTACGTACTTTGGTGTAAAATTCAAATCTATAATACTTTTAATGTCAAAGCACTCTATTCTCAGAGAAATCAACTTTTTTGTCTTAATGCACAGAGGCATGAAACAACTTGCAGACATTTCAGAATCATGTGGGAAGTTAACCTAAGGTGTTTCCATTAGGTTTGCAGTCAGTACTTTGGTGTAAAATTGAAATGTATACTATTTGTATTGCAAAGCTTTGGAAGCACTGAGAAAAGAACTTTTTGGTCTTGATGTATATAGGCATGAAACAACTTTCAAACTGCTCATAATCATGTGGGAAGTTAACCAAAGGTGTTTCCATTAGGTTTGCAGTAAGTACTTTGGTTTAAAATTGAAATGCATACTCTTTGTATTGTCAAAGCATTGTATGCACTGAGATAACAACTTTGTTGTCTTGATGTACAGAGGCATGAAACAACTTGCAGACATTTCAGAATCATGTGGGAAGTTAACCTAAGGTGTTTCCATTAGGTTTGCAGTAAGTACTTTGGTGTAAAATTGAAATGTATACTCTTTGTATTGTCAAAGCATTGTATGCACTGAGATAACAACTTTTTTGTCTCAATGTCTAAAGGCATGAAACAACTTTCAGTCACCTCAGAATCATGTGGGAAGTTAACCTAAGGTGTTTCCATTAGTTTTGCAGTAAGTTCTTTGGTGTAAAATTGAAATGAATACTATTTGTATTGTCAAAGCATTGGAAGCACTGAGAAAAGAACTTTTTTGTCTTGATGAGCAGAGGCATGAAACTGCTTTCAAACTACTCATAATCATGTGGGAAGTTGAACTAGGGTGTTTCCATTAGGTTTGCACTAAGTACTTTGGTGTAAAATTCAAATCCATAATACTTTTAATGTCAAAGCACTCTATTCTCAGAGAAATCAACTTTTTTGTCTTAATGCACAGAGGCATGAAACAACTTGCAGACATTTCAGAATCATGTGGGAAGTTAACCTAAGGTGTTTCCATTAGGTTTGCACTAAGTACTTTGGTGTTAAATTGAAGTCTATACTATTTGTATTGTCAAAGCATTGTATGCACTGAGATAACAACTTTGTTGTCTTGATGTATAGAGGCATGAAACACCTTTCAACCTGCTCATAATCATGTTGGAAGGTAACCTGAGGTGTTTGCATTAGGTTTGCAGTCAGGACTTTTCAGGACATTTGAAGTGTATACTACTGTTACATCAAAACATTGTATGCACTGAAATAACAACTTTTTTGTCTTGATGTCTAGAGGCATGAAACAACTTTCAGTCATCTCAGAATCATGTGGGAAGTTAACCTAAGGTGTTTCCATTAGGTTTGCAGTAAGCACTTTGGTGTAAAATTGAAATGTATACTCTTTGTATTTTCAAAGCGTTGTATGCACTGAGATAACAACTTTTTTGTCTTGATGTCTAGAGGCATGAAACAACTTTCAGTCATCTCAGAATCATGTGGGAAGTTAACCTAAGGTGTTTCCATTAGGTTTGCACTAAGTACTTTGGTGTAAAATTCAAATGTATAATACTTTTAATGTCAAAGCACTCTATTCTCTGAGAAATCAACTTTTTTGTCTTTATGTACAGAGGCATGAAACAACTTGCAGACATTTCAGAATCATGTGGGAAGTTAACCTTAGGTGTTTCCATTAGGTTTGCAGTAAGGACTTTGGTGTAAAATTGAAATGTATACTCTTTGTATTGTCAAAGCATTGTATGCACTGAGATAACAACTTTTTTGTCTTGATGTCTAGAGGCATGAAACAACTTTCAGTCATCTCAGAATCATGTGGGAAGTTAACCTAAGGTGTTTCCATTAGGTTTGCACTAAGTACTTTGGTGTAAAATTGAAGTGTACACTATTTGTACTGACAAAGCATTGTATGCACTGAGATAACATCTTTGTTGTCTTGATGTATAGAGGCATGAAAAAACTTTCAAACTGCTCATAATCATGAGGGAAGTTAACCAAAGGTGTTTCCATTAGGTTTGCAGTAAGTTCTTTGGTGTAAAATTGAAATGTATACTATTTGTATTGTCAAAGCATTGGAAGCACTGAGAAAAGAACTTTTTTGTCTTGATGAGCAGCGGCATGAAACTACTTTCAAACTACTCATAATCATGTGGGAAGTTGAACTAGGGTGTTTCCATTAGGTTTGCACTAAGTACTTTGGTGTAAAATTCAAATGTATAATACATTTAATGTCAAAGCACTCTAATCTCTGAGAAATCAACTTTTTTGTCTTTATGTACAGAGGCATGAAACAACTTGCAGACATTTCAGAATCATGTGGGAAGTTAACCTAAGGTGTTTCCATTAGGTTTGCAGTCAGTACTTTGGTGTAAAATTGAAATGTATACTATTTGTATTGCAAAGCTTTGGAAGCACTGAGAAAAGAACTTTTTGGTCTTGATGTATATAGGCATGAAACAACTTTCAAACTGCTCATAATCATGTGGGAAGTTAACCAAAGGTGTTTCCATTAGGTTTGCAGTAAGTACTTTGGTTTAAAATTGAAATGCATACTCTTTGTATTGTCAAAGCATTGTATGCACTGAGATAACAACTTTGTTGTCTTGATGTACAGAGGCATGAAACAACATGCAGACATTTCAGAATCATGTGGGAAGTTAACCTAAGGTGTTTCCATTAGGTTTGCAGTAAGTACTTTGGTGTAAAATTGAAATGTATACTCTTTGTATTGTCAAAGCATTGTATGCACTGAGATAACAACTTTTTTGTCTTGATGTCTAGAGGCATGAAACAACTTTCAGTCATCTCAGATTCATGTGGGAAGTTAACCTAAGGTGTTTCCATTAGGTTTGCACTAAGTACTTTGGTGTAAAATTGAAATGTATACTATTTGTATTGCAAAGCTTTGGAAGCACTGAGAAAAGAACTTTTTTGTCTTGATGTATATAGGCATGAAACAACTTTCAAACTGCTCATAATCATGTGGGAAGTTAACCAAAGGTGTTTCCATTAGGTTTGCACTAAGTACTTTGGTGTAAAATTCAAATGTATAATACTTTTAATGTCAAAGCACTCTATTCTCTGAGAAATCAACTTTTTTGTCTTTATGTACAGGGGCATGAAACAACTTGCAGACATTTCAGAATCATGTGGGAAGTTAACCTTAGGTGTTTCCATTAGGTTTGCAGTAAGTACTTTGGTGTAAAATTGAAATGTATACTCTTTGTATTGTCAAAGCATTGTATGCACTGAGATAACAACTTTTTTGTCTTGATGTCTAGAGGCATGAAACAACTTTCAGTCATCTCAGAATCATGTGGGAAGTTAACCTAAGGTGTTTCCATTAGGTTTGCACTAAGTACTTTGGTGTAAAATTGAAGTGTATACTATTTGTACAGACAAAGCATTGTATGCACTGAGATAACAACTTTGTTGTCTTGATGTATAGAGGTATGAAAAAACTTTCAAACTGCTCATAATCATGAGGGAAGCTAACCAAAGGTGTTTCCATTAGGTTTGCAGTCAGGACTTTTCAGTACAATTTACGTGTATACTACTGTTACGTCAAAGCATTGTATGCACTGAGATAACAACTTTTTTGTCTCAATGTCTAAAGGCATGAAACAACTTTCAGTCACCTCAGAATCATGTGGGAAGTTAACCTAAGGTGTTTCCATTAGTTTTGCAGTAAGTACTTTGGTGTAAAATTGAAGTGTATACTATTTGTATTGTCAAAGCATTGTATGCACTGAGATAACAACTTTGTTGTCTTGATGTATAGAGGCATGAAACACCTTTCAACCTGCTCATAATCATGTTGGAAGGTAACCTGAGGTGTTTGCATTAGGTTTGCAGTCAGGACTTTTCAGGACATTTGAAGTGTATACTACTGTTACATCAAAACATTGTATGCACTGAAATAACAACTTTTTTGTCTTGATGTCTAGAGGCATGAAACAACTTTCAGTCATCTCAGAATCATGTGGGAAGTTAACCTAAGGTGTTTCCTTTAGGTTTGCACTAAGTACTTTGGTGTAAAATTGAAGTGTACACTATTTGTACTGACAAAGCATTGTATGCACTGAGATAACAACTTTGTTGTCTTGATGTATAGAGGCATGAAAAAACTTTCAAACTGCTCATAATCATGAGGGAAGTTAACCAAAGGTGTTTCCATTAGGTTTGCACTAAGTACTTTGGTGTAAAATTCAAATCTATAATACTTTTAATGTCAAAGCACTCTAATCTCTGAGAAATCAACTTTTTTGTCTTTATGTACAGAGGCATGAAACAACTTGCAGACATTTCAGAATCATGTGGGAAGTTAACCTAAGGTGTTTCCATTAGGTTTGCAGTAAGTACTTTGGTGTAAAATTGAAATGTATACTCTTTGTATTGTCAAAGCATTGTATGCACTGAGAGAACAACTTTTTTGTCCTGATGTCTAGAGGCATGAAACAACTTTCAGTCATCTCAGAATCATGTGGGAAGATAACCAAAGGTGTTTCCATTAGGTTTGCAGTAAGTACTTTGGTTTAAAATTGAAATGCATACTCTTTGTATTGTCAAAGCATTGTATGCACTGAGATAACAACTTTGTTGTCTTGATGTATAGACGCATGAAACAACTTTCAGTCATCTCAGAATCATGTGGGAAGATAACCTAAGGTGTTTCCATTAGGTTTGCAGTAAGTACTTTGGTGTTAAAATTGAAAAGTATACTCTTTGTATTGTCAAAGCATTGTATGCACTGAGATAACAACTTTTTTGTCTCAATGTCTAAAGGCATGAAACAACTTTCAGTCACCTCAGAATCATGTGGGAAGTTAACCTAAGGTGTTTCCATTAGTTTTGCAGTAAGTTCTTTGGTGTAAAATTGAAATGAATACTATTTGTATTGTCAAAGCATTGGAAGCACTGAGAAAAGAACTTTTTTGTCTTGATGAGCAGAGGCATGAAACTGCTTTCAAACTACTCATAATCATGTGGGAAGTTGAACTAGGGTGTTTTCATTAGGTTTGGACTACGTACTTTGGTGTAAAATTCAAATCTATAATACTTTTAATGTCAAAGCACTCTATTCTCAGAGAAATCAACTTTTTTGTCTTAATGCACAGAGGCATGAAACAACTTGCAGACATTTCAGAATCATGTGGGAAGTTAACCTAAGGTGTTTCCATTAGGTTTGCACTAAGTACTTTGGTGTAAAATTGAAGTGTATACTATTTGTATTGTCAAAGCATTGTATGCACTGAGATAACAACTTTGTTGTCTTGATGTATAGAGGCATGAAACACCTTTCAACCTGCTCATAATCATGTTGGAAGGTAACCTGAGGTGTTTGCATTAGGTTTGCAGTCAGGACTTTTCAGGACATTTGAAGTGTATACTACTGTTACATCAAAACATTGTATGCACTGAAATAACAACTTTTTTGTCTTGATGTCTAGAGGCATGAAACAACTTTCAGTCATCTCAGAATCATGTGGGAAGTTAACCTAAGGTGTTTCCTTTAGGTTTGCACTAAGTACTTTGGTGTAAAATTGAAATGCATACTATTTGTATTGTCAATGCTTTGGAAGCACTGAGAAAAGAACTTTTTTGTCTTGACGAGCAGAGGCATGAAACTACTTTCAAACTACTCATAATCATGTGGGAAGTTGAACTAAGGTGTTTCGTTTAGGTTTGCACTGAGTACTTTGGTGTAAAATTCAAATGTATAATACTTTTAATGTCAAAGCACTCTATTCTCTGAGAAATCAACTTTTTTGTCTTTATGTACAGAGGCATGAAACAACTTTCAGTCATCTCAGAATCATGTGGGAAGATAACCTAAGGTGTTTCCATTAGGTTTGCAGTAAGTACTTTGGTGTTAAAATTGAAAAGTATACTCTTTGTATTGTCAAAGCATTGTATGCACTGAGATAACAACTTTTTTGTCTCAATGTCTAAAGGCATGAAACAACTTTCAGTCACCTCAGAATCATGTGGGAAGTTAACCTAAGGTGTTTCCATTAGTTTTGCAGTAAGTTCTTTGGTGTAAAATTGAAATGAATACTATTTGTATTGTCAAAGCATTGGAAGCACTGAGAAAAGAACTTTTTTGTCTTGATGAGCAGAGGCATGAAACTGCTTTCAAACTACTCATAATCATGTGGGAAGTTGAACTAGGGTGTTTTCATTAGGTTTGGACTACGTACTTTGGTGTAAAATTCAAATCTATAATACTTTTAATGTCAAAGCACTCTATTCTCAGAGAAATCAACTTTTTTGTCTTAATGCACAGAGGCATGAAACAACTTGCAGACATTTCAGAATCATGTGGGAAGTTAACCTAAGGTGTTTCCATTAGGTTTGCACTAAGTACTTTGGTGTAAAATTGAAGTGTATACTATTTGTATTGTCAAAGCATTGTATGCACTGAGATAACAACTTTGTTGTCTTGATGTATAGAGGCATGAAACACCTTTCAACCTGCTCATAATCATGTTGGAAGGTAACCTGAGGTGTTTGCATTAGGTTTGCAGTCAGGACTTTTCAGGACATTTGAAGTGTATACTACTGTTACATCAAAACATTGTATGCACTGAAATAACAACTTTTTTGTCTTGATGTCTAGAGGCATGAAACAACTTTCAGTCATCTCAGAATCATGTGGGAAGTTAACCTAAGGTGTTTCCTTTAGGTTTGCACTAAGTACTTTGGTGTAAAATTGAAATGCATACTATTTGTATTGTCAAAGCTTTGGAAGCACTGAGAAAAGAACTTTTTTGTCTTGACGAGCAGAGGCATGAAACTACTTTCAAACTACTCATAATCATGTGGGAAGTTGAACTAAGGTGTTTCGTTTAGGTTTGCACTGAGTACTTTGGTGTAAAATTCAAATGTATAATACTTTTAATGTCAAAGCACTCTATTCTCTGAGAAATCAACTTTTTTGTCTTTATCTACAGAGGCATGAAACAACTTGCAGACATTCCAGAATCATGAGGGAAGTTAACCTAAGGTGTTTCCATTAGGTTTGCAGTAAGCACTTTGGTGTAAAATTCAAATGTATACTCTTTGTATTTTCAAAGCGTTGTATGCACTGAGATAACAACTTTTTTGTCTTGATGTCTAGAGGCATGAAACAACTTTCAGTCATCTCAGAATCATGTGGGAAGTTAACCTAAGGTGTTTCCATTAGGTTTGCACTAAGTACTTTGGTGTAAAATTGAAGTGTACACTATTTGTACTGACAAAGCATTGTATGCACTGAGATAACATCTTTGTTGTCTTGATGTATAGAGGCATGAAAAAACTTTCAAACTGCTCATAATCATGAGGGAAGTTAACCAAAGGTGTTTCCATTAGGTTTGCAGTCAGGACTTTTCAGTACAATTTAAGTGTATACTACTGTTACGTCAAAGCATTGTATGCACTGAGATAACAACTTTTTTGTCTTAATGTCTAAAGGCATGAAACAACTTTCAGTCATCTCAGAATCATGTGGGAAGTTAACCTAAGGTGTTTCCATTAGTTTTGCAGTAAGTTCTTTGGTGTAAAATTGAAATGTATACTATTTGTATTGTCAAAGCATTGGAAGCACTGAGAAAAGAACTTTTTTGTCTTGATGAGCAGCGGCATGAAACTACTTTCAAACTACTCATAATCATGTGGGAAGTTGAACTAGGGTGTTTCCATTAGGTTTGCACTAAGTACTTTGGTGTAAAATTCAAATCTATAATACATTTAATGTCAAAGCACTCTAATCTCTGAGAAATCAACTTTTTTGTCTTTATGTACAGAGGCATGAAACAACTTGCAGACATTTCAGAATCATGTGGGAAGTTAACCTAAGGTGTTTCCATTAGGTTTGCAGTCAGTACTTTGGTGTAAAATTGAAATGTATACTATTTGTATTGCAAAGCTTTGGAAGCACTGAGAAAAGAACTTTTTGGTCTTGATGTATATAGGCATGAAACAACTTTCAAACTGCTCATAATCATGTGGGAAGTTAACCAAAGGTGTTTCCATTAGGTTTGCAGTAAGTACTTTGGTTTGAAATTGAAATGCATACTCTTTGTATTGTCAAAGCATTGTATGCACTGAGATAACAACTTTGTTGTCTTGATGTATAGAGGAATGAAACAACTTTCAGTCATCTCAGAATCATGTGGGAAGTTAACCTAAGGTGTTTCCATTAGGTTTGCAGTAAGTACTTTGGTGTAAAATTGAAATGTATACTCTTTGTATTGTCAAAGCATTGTATGCACTGAGATAACAACTTTTTTGTCTTGATGTCTAGAGGCATGAAACAACTTTCAGTCATCTCAGAATCATGTGGGAAGTTAACCTAAGGTGTTTCCATTAGGTTTGCACTAAGTACTTTGGTGTAAAATTCAAATGTATAATACTTTTAATGTCAAAGCACTCTATTCTCTGAGAAATCAACTTTTTTGTCTTTATGTACAGGGGCATGAAACAACTTGCAGACATTTCAGAATCATGTGGGAAGTTAACCTTAGGTGTTTCCATTAGGTTTGCAGTAAGTACTTTGGTGTAAAATTGAAATGTATACTCTTTGTATTGTCAAAGCATTGTATGCACTGAGATAACAACTTTTTTGTCTTGATGTCTAGAGGCATGAAACAACTTTCAGTCATCTCAGAATCATGTGGGAAGTTAACCTAAGGTGTTTCCATTAGGTTTGCACTAAGTACTTTGGTGTAAAATTGAAGTGTATACTATTTGTACTGACAAAGCATTGTATGCACTGAGATAACAACTTTGTTGTCTTGATGTATAGAGGTATGAAAAAACTTTCAAACTGCTCATAATCATGAGGGAAGTTAACCAAAGGTGTTTCCATTAGGTTTGCAGTCAGGACTTTTCAGTACAATTTACGTGTATACTACTGTTACGTCAAAGCATTGTATGCACTGAAATAACAACTTTTTTGTCTCAATGTCTAAAGGCATGAAACAACTTTCAGTCATCTCAGAATCATGTGGGAAGTTAACCTAAGGTGTTTCCATTAGTTTTGCAGTAAGTTCTTTGGTGTAAAATTGAAATGAATACTATTTGTATTGTCAAAGCATTGGAAGCACTGAGAAAAGAACTTTTTTGTCTTGATGAGCAGAGGCATGAAACTGCTTTCAAACTACTCATAATCATGTGGGAAGTTGAACTAGGGTGTTTTCATTAGGTTTGGACTACGTACTTTGGTGTAAAATTCAAATCTATAATACTTTTAATGTCAAAGCACTCTATTCTCAGAGAAATCAACTTTTTTGTCTTAATGCACAGAGGCATGAAACAACTTGCAGACATTTCAGAATCATGTGGGAAGTTAACCTAAGGTGTTTCCATTAGGTTTGCACTAAGTACTTTGGTGTAAAATTGAAGTGTATACTATTTGTATTGTCAAAGCATTGTATGCACTGAGATAACAACTTTGTTGTCTTGATGTATAGAGGCATGAAACACCTTTCAACCTGCTCATAATCATGTTGGAAGGTAACCTGAGGTGTTTGCATTAGGTTTGCAGTCAGGACTTTTCAGGACATTTGAAGTGTATACTACTGTTACATCAAAACATTGTATGCACTGAAATAACAACTTTTTTGTCTTGATGTCTAGAGGCATGAAACAACTTTCAGTCATCTCAGAATCATGTGGGAAGTTAACCTAAGGTGTTTCCTTTAGGTTTGCACTAAGTACTTTGGTGTAAAATTGAAATGCATACTATTTGTATTGTCAAAGCTTTGGAAGCACTGAGAAAAGAACTTTTTTGTCTTGACGAGCAGAGGCATGAAACTACTTTCAAACTACTCATAATCATGTGGGAAGTTGAACTAAGGTGTTTCGTTTAGGTTTGCACTGAGTACTTTGGTGTAAAATTCAAATGTATAATACTTTTAATGTCAAAGCACTCTATTCTCTGAGAAATCAACTTTTTTGTCTTTATGTACAGAGGCATGAAACAACTTGCAGACATTCCAGAATCATGAGGGAAGTTAACCTAAGGTGTTTCCATTAGGTTTGCAGTAAGCACTTTGGTGTAAAATTCAAATGTATACTCTTTGTATTTTCAAAGCGTTGTATGCACTGAGATAACAACTTTTTTGTCTTGATGTCTACAGGCATGAAACAACTTTCAGTCATCTCAGAATCATGTGGGAAGTTAACCTAAGGTGTTTCCATTAGGTTTGCACTAAGTACTTTGGTGTAAAATTGAAGTGTACACTATTTGTACTGACAAAGCATTGTATGCACTGAGATAACATCTTTGTTGTCTTGATGTATAGAGGCATGAAAAAACTTTCAAACTGCTCATAATCATGAGGGAAGTTAACCAAAGGTGTTTCCATTAGGTTTACAGTCAGGACTTTTCAGTACAATTTAAGTGTATACTACTGTTACGTCAAAGCATTGTATGCACTGAGATAACAACTTTTTTGTCTTAATGTCTAAAGGCATGAAACAACTTTCAGTCATCTCAGAATCATGTGGGAAGTTAACCTAAGGTGTTTCCATTAGTTTTGCAGTAAGTTCTTTGGTGTAAAATTGAAATGTATACTATTTGTATTGTCAAAGCATTGGAAGCACTGAGAAAAGAACTTTTTTGTCTTGATGAGCAGCGGCATGAAACTACTTTCAAACTACTCATAATCATGTGGGAAGTTGAACTAGGGTGTTTCCATTAGGTTTGCACTAAGTACTTTGGTGTAAAATTCAAATGTATAATACTTTTAATGTCAAAGCACTCTATTCTCTGAGAAATCAACTTTTTTGTCTTTATGTACAGAGGCATGAAACAACTTGCAGACATTCCAGAATCATGAGGGAAGTTAACCTAAGGTGTTTCCATTAGGTTTGCAGTAAGCACTTTGGTGTAAAATTGAAATGTATACTCTTTGTATTTTCAAAGCGTTGTATGCACTGAGATAACAACTTTTTTGTCTTGATGTCTAGAGGCATGAAACAACTTTCAGTCATCTCAGAATCATGTGGGAAGTTAACCTAAGGTGTTTCCATTAGGTTTGCACTAAGTACTTTGGTGTAAAATTCAAATGTATAATACTTTTAATGTCAAAGCACTCTATTCTCTGAGAAATCAACTTTTTTGTCTTTATGTACAGAGGCATGAAACAACTTGCAGACATTTCAGAATCATGTGGGAAGTTAACCTTAGGTGTTTCCATTAGGTTTGCAGTAAGGACTTTGGTGTAAAATTGAAATGTATACTCTTTGTATTGTCAAAGCATTGTATGCACTGAGATAACAACTTTTTTGTCTTGATGTCTAGAGGCATGAAACAACTTTCAGTCATCTCAGAATCATGTGGGAAGTTAACCTAAGGTGTTTTCATTAGGTTTGCACTAAGTACTTTGGTGTAAAATTGAAGTGTACACTATTTGTACTGACAAAGCATTGTATGCACTGAGATAACAACTTTGTTGTCTTGATGTATAGAGGCATGAAAAAACTTTCAAACTGCTCATAATCATGAGGGAAGTTAACCAAAGGTGTTTCCATTAGGTTTGCACTAAGTACTTTGGTGTTAAAATTGAAAAGTATACTCTTTGTATTGTCAAAGCATTGTATGCACTGAGATAACAACTTTTTTGTCTCAATGTCTAAAGGCATGAAACAACTTTCAGTCACCTCAGAATCATGTGGGAAGTTAACCTAAGGTGTTTCCATTAGTTTTGCAGTAAGTTCTTTGGTGTAAAATTGAAATGAATACTATTTGTATTGTCAAAGCATTGGAAGCACTGAGAAAAGAACTTTTTTGTCTTGATGAGCAGAGGCATGAAACTGCTTTCAAACTACTCATAATCATGTGGGAAGTTGAACTAGGGTGTTTTCATTAGGTTTCGACTACGTACTTTGGTGTAAAATTCAAATCTATAATACTTTTAATGTCAAAGCACTCTATTCTCAGAGAAATCAACTTTTTTGTCTTAATGCACAGAGGCATGAAACAACTTGCAGACATTTCAGAATCATGTGGGAAGTTAACCTAAGGTGTTTCCATTAGGTTTGCAGTCAGTACTTTGGTGTAAAATTGAAATGTATACTATTTGTATTGCAAAGCTTTGGAAGCACTGAGAAAAGAACTTTTTGGTCTTGATGTATATAGGCATGAAACAACTTTCAAACTGCTCATAATCATGTGGGAAGTTAACCAAAGGTGTTTCCATTAGGTTTGCAGTAAGTACTTTGGTTTAAAATTGAAATGCATACTCTTTGTATTGTCAAAGCATTGTATGCACTGAGATAACAACTTTGTTGTCTTGATGTACAGAGGCATGAAACAACTTGCAGACATTTCAGAATCATGTGGGAAGTTAACCTAAGGTGTTTCCATTAGGTTTGCAGTAAGTACTTTGGTGTAAAATTGAAATGTATACTCTTTGTATTGTCAAAGCATTGTATGCACTGAGATAACAACTTTTTTGTCTCAATGTCTAAAGGCATGAAACAACTTTCAGTCACCTCAGAATCATGTGGGAAGTTAACCTAAGGTGTTTCCATTAGTTTTGCAGTAAGTTCTTTGGTGTAAAATTGAAATGAATACTATTTGTATTGTCAAAGCATTGGAAGCACTGAGAAAAGAACTTTTTTGTCTTGATGAGCAGAGGCATGAAACTGCTTTCAAACTACTCATAATCATGTGGGAAGTTGAACTAGGGTGTTTCCATTAGGTTTGCACTAAGTACTTTGGTGTAAAATTCAAATCCATAATACTTTTAATGTCAAAGCACTCTATTCTCAGAGAAATCAACTTTTTTGTCTTAATGCACAGAGGCATGAAACAACTTGCAGACATTTCAGAATCATGTGGGAAGTTAACCTAAGGTGTTTCCATTAGGTTTGCACTAAGTACTTTGGTGTTAAATTGAAGTCTATACTATTTGTATTGTCAAAGCATTGTATGCACTGAGATAACAACTTTGTTGTCTTGATGTATAGAGGCATGAAACACCTTTCAACCTGCTCATAATCATGTTGGAAGGTAACCTGAGGTGTTTGCATTAGGTTTGCAGTCAGGACTTTTCAGGACATTTGAAGTGTATACTACTGTTACATCAAAACATTGTATGCACTGAAATAACAACTTTTTTGTCTTGATGTCTAGAGGCATGAAACAACTTTCAGTCATCTCAGAATCATGTGGGAAGTTAACCTAAGGTGTTTCCATTAGGTTTGCAGTAAGCACTTTGGTGTAAAATTGAAATGTATACTCTTTGTATTTTCAAAGCGTTGTATGCACTGAGATAACAACTTTTTTGTCTTGATGTCTAGAGGCATGAAACAACTTTCAGTCATCTCAGAATCATGTGGGAAGTTAACCTAAGGTGTTTCCATTAGGTTTGCACTAAGTACTTTGGTGTAAAATTCAAATGTATAATACTTTTAATGTCAAAGCACTCTATTCTCTGAGAAATCAACTTTTTTGTCTTTATGTACAGAGGCATGAAACAACTTGCAGACATTTCAGAATCATGTGGGAAGTTAACCTTAGGTGTTTCCATTAGGTTTGCAGTAAGGACTTTGGTGTAAAATTGAAATGTATACTCTTTGTATTGTCAAAGCATTGTATGCACTGAGATAACAACTTTTTTGTCTTGATGTCTAGAGGCATGAAACAACTTTCAGTCATCTCAGAATCATGTGGGAAGTTAACCTAAGGTGTTTCCATTAGGTTTGCACTAAGTACTTTGGTGTAAAATTGAAGTGTACACTATTTGTACTGACAAAGCATTGTATGCACTGAGATAACATCTTTGTTGTCTTGATGTATAGAGGCATGAAAAAACTTTCAAACTGCTCATAATCATGAGGGAAGTTAACCAAAGGTGTTTCCATTAGGTTTGCAGTCAGGACTTTTCAGTACAATTTAAGTGTATACTACTGTTACGTCAAAGCATTGTATGCACTGAGATAACAACTTTTTTGTCTTAATGTCTAAAGGCATGAAACAACTTTCAGTCATCTCAGAATCATGTGGGAAGTTAACCTAAGGTGTTTCCATTAGTTTTGCAGTAAGTTCTTTGGTGTAAAATTGAAATGTATACTATTTGTATTGTCAAAGCATTGGAAGCACTGAGAAAAGAACTTTTTTGTCTTGATGAGCAGCGGCATGAAACTACTTTCAAACTACTCATAATCATGTGGGAAGTTGAACTAGGGTGTTTCCATTAGGTTTGCACTAAGTACTTTGGTGTAAAATTCAAATGTATAATACATTTAATGTCAAAGCACTCTAATCTCTGAGAAATCAACTTTTTTGTCTTTATGTACAGAGGCATGAAACAACTTGCAGACATTTCAGAATCATGTGGGAAGTTAACCTAAGGTGTTTCCATTAGGTTTGCAGTCAGTACTTTGGTGTAAAATTGAAATGTATACTATTTGTATTGCAAAGCTTTGGAAGCACTGAGAAAAGAACTTTTTGGTCTTGATGTATATAGGCATGAAACAACTTTCAAACTGCTCATAATCATGTGGGAAGTTAACCAAAGGTGTTTCCATTAGGTTTGCAGTAAGTACTTTGGTTTAAAATTGAAATGCATACTCTTTGTATTGTCAAAGCATTGTATGCACTGAGATAACAACTTTGTTGTCTTGATGTACAGAGGCATGAAACAACATGCAGACATTTCAGAATCATGTGGGAAGTTAACCTTAGGTGTTTCCATTAGGTTTGCAGTAAGTACTTTGGTGTAAAATTGAAATGTATACTCTTTGTATTGTCAAAGCATTGTATGCACTGAGATAACAACTTTTTTGTCTTGATGTCTAGAGGCATGAAACAACTTTCAGTCATCTCAGAATCATGTGGGAAGTTAACCTAAGGTGTTTCCATTAGGTTTGCACTAAGTACTTTGGTGTAAAATTGAAGTGTATACTATTTGTACAGACAAAGCATTGTATGCACTGAGATAACAACTTTGTTGTCTTGATGTATAGAGGTATGAAAAAACTTTCAAACTGCTCATAATCATGAGGGAAGCTAACCAAAGGTGTTTCCATTAGGTTTGCAGTCAGGACTTTTCAGTACAATTTACGTGTATACTACTGTTACGTCAAAGCATTGTATGCACTGAGATAACAACTTTTTTGTCTCAATGTCTAAAGGCATGAAACAACTTTCAGTCACCTCAGAATCATGTGGGAAGTTAACCTAAGGTGTTTCCATTAGTTTTGCAGTAAGTACTTTGGTGTAAAATTGAAGTGTATACTATTTGTATTGTCAAAGCATTGTATGCACTGAGATAACAACTTTGTTGTCTTGATGTATAGAGGCATGAAACACCTTTCAACCTGCTCATAATCATGTTGGAAGGTAACCTGAGGTGTTTGCATTAGGTTTGCAGTCAGGACTTTTCAGGACATTTGAAGTGTATACTACTGTTACATCAAAACATTGTATGCACTGAAATAACAACTTTTTTGTCTTGATGTCTAGAGGCATGAAACAACTTTCAGTCATCTCAGAATCATGTGGGAAGTTAACCTAAGGTGTTTCCTTTAGGTTTGCACTAAGTACTTTGGTGTAAAATTGAAGTGTACACTATTTGTACTGACAAAGCATTGTATGCACTGAGATAACAACTTTGTTGTCTTGATGTATAGAGGCATGAAAAAACTTTCAAACTGCTCATAATCATGAGGGAAGTTAACCAAAGGTGTTTCCATTAGGTTTGCACTAAGTACTTTGGTGTAAAATTCAAATGTATAATACTTTTAATGTCAAAGCACTCTATTCTCTGAGAAATCAACTTTTTTGTCTTTATGTACAGGGGCATGAAACAACTTGCAGACATTTCAGAATCATGTGGGAAGTTAACCTTAGGTGTTTCCATTAGGTTTGCAGTAAGTACTTTGGTGTAAAATTGAAATGTATACTCTTTGTATTGTCAAAGCATTGTATGCACTGAGATAACAACTTTTTTGTCTTGATGTCTAGAGGCATGAAACAACTTTCAGTCATCTCAGAATCATGTGGGAAGTTAACCTAAGGTGTTTCCATTAGGTTTGCACTAAGTACTTTGGTGTAAAATTGAAGTGTATACTATTTGTACAGACAAAGCATTGTATGCACTGAGATAACAACTTTGTTGTCTTGATGTATAGAGGTATGAAAAAACTTTCAAACTGCTCATAATCATGAGGGAAGCTAACCAAAGGTGTTTCCATTAGGTTTGCAGTCAGGACTTTTCAGTACAATTTACGTGTATACTACTGTTACGTCAAAGCATTGTATGCACTGAGATAACAACTTTTTTGTCTCAATGTCTAAAGGCATGAAACAACTTTCAGTCACCTCAGAATCATGTGGGAAGTTAACCTAAGGTGTTTCCATTAGTTTTGCAGTAAGTACTTTGGTGTAAAATTGAAGTGTATACTATTTGTATTGTCAAAGCATTGTATGCACTGAGATAACAACTTTGTTGTCTTGATGTATAGAGGCATGAAACACCTTTCAACCTGCTCATAATCATGTTGGAAGGTAACCTGAGGTGTTTGCATTAGGTTTGCAGTCAGGACTTTTCAGGACATTTGAAGTGTATACTACTGTTACATCAAAACATTGTATGCACTGAAATAACAACTTTTTTGTCTTGATGTCTAGAGGCATGAAACAACTTTCAGTCATCTCAGAATCATGTGGGAAGTTAACCTAAGGTGTTTCCTTTAGGTTTGCACTAAGTACTTTGGTGTAAAATTGAAGTGTACACTATTTGTACTGACAAAGCATTGTATGCACTGAGATAACAACTTTGTTGTCTTGATGTATAGAGGCATGAAAAAACTTTCAAACTGCTCATAATCATGAGGGAAGTTAACCAAAGGTGTTTCCATTAGGTTTGCACTAAGTACTTTGGTGTAAAATTCAAATCTATAATACTTTTAATGTCAAAGCACTCTAATCTCTGAGAAATCAACTTTTTTGTCTTTATGTACAGAGGCATGAAACAACTTGCAGACATTTCAGAATCATGTGGGAAGTTAACCTAAGGTGTTTCCATTAGGTTTGCAGTAAGTACTTTGGTGTAAAATTGAAATGTATACTCTTTGTATTGTCAAAGCATTGTATGCACTGAGAGAACAACTTTTTTGTCCTGATGTCTAGAGGCATGAAACAACTTTCAGTCATCTCAGAATCATGTGGGAAGATAACCAAAGGTGTTTCCATTAGGTTTGCAGTAAGTACTTTGGTTTAAAATTGAAATGCATACTCTTTGTATTGTCAAAGCATTGTATGCACTGAGATAACAACTTTGTTGTCTTGATGTATAGACGCATGAAACAACTTTCAGTCATCTCAGAATCATGTGGGAAGATAACCTAAGGTGTTTCCATTAGGTTTGCAGTAAGTACTTTGGTGTTAAAATTGAAAAGTATACTCTTTGTATTGTCAAAGCATTGTATGCACTGAGATAACAACTTTTTTGTCTCAATGTCTAAAGGCATGAAACAACTTTCAGTCACCTCAGAATCATGTGGGAAGTTAACCTAAGGTGTTTCCATTAGTTTTGCAGTAAGTTCTTTGGTGTAAAATTGAAATGAATACTATTTGTATTGTCAAAGCATTGGAAGCACTGAGAAAAGAACTTTTTTGTCTTGATGAGCAGAGGCATGAAACTGCTTTCAAACTACTCATAATCATGTGGGAAGTTGAACTAGGGTGTTTTCATTAGGTTTGGACTACGTACTTTGGTGTAAAATTCAAATCTATAATACTTTTAATGTCAAAGCACTCTATTCTCAGAGAAATCAACTTTTTTGTCTTAATGCACAGAGGCATGAAACAACTTGCAGACATTTCAGAATCATGTGGGAAGTTAACCTAAGGTGTTTCCATTAGGTTTGCACTAAGTACTTTGGTGTAAAATTGAAGTGTATACTATTTGTATTGTCAAAGCATTGTATGCACTGAGATAACAACTTTGTTGTCTTGATGTATAGAGGCATGAAACACCTTTCAACCTGCTCATAATCATGTTGGAAGGTAACCTGAGGTGTTTGCATTAGGTTTGCAGTCAGGACTTTTCAGGACATTTGAAGTGTATACTACTGTTACATCAAAACATTGTATGCACTGAAATAACAACTTTTTTGTCTTGATGTCTAGAGGCATGAAACAACTTTCAGTCATCTCAGAATCATGTGGGAAGTTAACCTAAGGTGTTTCCTTTAGGTTTGCACTAAGTACTTTGGTGTAAAATTGAAATGCATACTATTTGTATTGTCAATGCTTTGGAAGCACTGAGAAAAGAACTTTTTTGTCTTGACGAGCAGAGGCATGAAACTACTTTCAAACTACTCATAATCATGTGGGAAGTTGAACTAAGGTGTTTCGTTTAGGTTTGCACTGAGTACTTTGGTGTAAAATTCAAATGTATAATACTTTTAATGTCAAAGCACTCTATTCTCTGAGAAATCAACTTTTTTGTCTTTATGTACAGAGGCATGAAACAACTTTCAGTCATCTCAGAATCATGTGGGAAGATAACCTAAGGTGTTTCCATTAGGTTTGCAGTAAGTACTTTGGTGTTAAAATTGAAAAGTATACTCTTTGTATTGTCAAAGCATTGTATGCACTGAGATAACAACTTTTTTGTCTCAATGTCTAAAGGCATGAAACAACTTTCAGTCACCTCAGAATCATGTGGGAAGTTAACCTAAGGTGTTTCCATTAGTTTTGCAGTAAGTTCTTTGGTGTAAAATTGAAATGAATACTATTTGTATTGTCAAAGCATTGGAAGCACTGAGAAAAGAACTTTTTTGTCTTGATGAGCAGAGGCATGAAACTGCTTTCAAACTACTCATAATCATGTGGGAAGTTGAACTAGGGTGTTTTCATTAGGTTTGGACTACGTACTTTGGTGTAAAATTCAAATCTATAATACTTTTAATGTCAAAGCACTCTATTCTCAGAGAAATCAACTTTTTTGTCTTAATGCACAGAGGCATGAAACAACTTGCAGACATTTCAGAATCATGTGGGAAGTTAACCTAAGGTGTTTCCATTAGGTTTGCACTAAGTACTTTGGTGTAAAATTGAAGTGTATACTATTTGTATTGTCAAAGCATTGTATGCACTGAGATAACAACTTTGTTGTCTTGATGTATAGAGGCATGAAACACCTTTCAACCTGCTCATAATCATGTTGGAAGGTAACCTGAGGTGTTTGCATTAGGTTTGCAGTCAGGACTTTTCAGGACATTTGAAGTGTATACTACTGTTACATCAAAACATTGTATGCACTGAAATAACAACTTTTTTGTCTTGATGTCTAGAGGCATGAAACAACTTTCAGTCATCTCAGAATCATGTGGGAAGTTAACCTAAGGTGTTTCCTTTAGGTTTGCACTAAGTACTTTGGTGTAAAATTGAAATGCATACTATTTGTATTGTCAAAGCTTTGGAAGCACTGAGAAAAGAACTTTTTTGTCTTGACGAGCAGAGGCATGAAACTACTTTCAAACTACTCATAATCATGTGGGAAGTTGAACTAAGGTGTTTCGTTTAGGTTTGCACTGAGTACTTTGGTGTAAAATTCAAATGTATAATACTTTTAATGTCAAAGCACTCTATTCTCTGAGAAATCAACTTTTTTGTCTTTATGTACAGAGGCATGAAACAACTTGCAGACATTCCAGAATCATGAGGGAAGTTAACCTAAGGTGTTTCCATTAGGTTTGCAGTAAGCACTTTGGTGTAAAATTCAAATGTATACTCTTTGTATTTTCAAAGCGTTGTATGCACTGAGATAACAACTTTTTTGTCTTGATGTCTAGAGGCATGAAACAACTTTCAGTCATCTCAGAATCATGTGGGAAGTTAACCTAAGGTGTTTCCATTAGGTTTGCACTAAGTACTTTGGTGTAAAATTGAAGTGTACACTATTTGTACTGACAAAGCATTGTATGCACTGAGATAACATCTTTGTTGTCTTGATGTATAGAGGCATGAAAAAACTTTCAAACTGCTCATAATCATGAGGGAAGTTAACCAAAGGTGTTTCCATTAGGTTTGCAGTCAGGACTTTCCAGTACAATTTAAGTGTATACTACTGTTACGTCAAAGCATTGTATGCACTGAGATAACAACTTTTTTGTCTTAATGTCTAAAGGCATGAAACAACTTTCAGTCATCTCAGAATCATGTGGGAAGTTAACCTAAGGTGTTTCCATTAGTTTTGCAGTAAGTTCTTTGGTGTAAAATTGAAATGTATACTATTTGTATTGTCAAAGCATTGGAAGCACTGAGAAAAGAACTTTTTTGTCTTGATGAGCAGCGGCATGAAACTACTTTCAAACTACTCATAATCATGTGGGAAGTTGAACTAGGGTGTTTCCATTAGGTTTGCACTAAGTACTTTGGTGTAAAATTCAAATCTATAATACATTTAATGTCAAAGCACTCTAATCTCTGAGAAATCAACTTTTTTGTCTTTATGTACAGAGGCATGAAACAACTTGCAGACATTTCAGAATCATGTGGGAAGTTAACCTAAGGTGTTTCCATTAGGTTTGCAGTCAGTACTTTGGTGTAAAATTGAAATGTATACTATTTGTATTGCAAAGCTTTGGAAGCACTGAGAAAAGAACTTTTTGGTCTTGATGTATATAGGCATGAAACAACTTTCAAACTGCTCATAATCATGTGGGAAGTTAACCAAAGGTGTTTCCATTAGGTTTGCAGTAAGTACTTTGGTTTAAAATTGAAATGCATACTCTTTGTATTGTCAAAGCATTGTATGCACTGAGATAACAACTTTGTTGTCTTGATGTATAGTCGCATGAAACAACTTTCAGTCATCTCAGAATCATGTGGGAAGATAACCTAAGGTGTTTCCATTAGGTTTGCAGTAAGTACTTTGGTGTTAAAATTGAAAAGTATACTCTTTGTATTGTCAAAGCATTGTATGCACTGAGATAACAACTTTTTTGTCTCAATGTCTAAAGGCATGAAACAACTTTCAGTCACCTCAGAATCATGTGGGAAGTTAACCTAAGGTGTTTCCATTAGTTTTGCAGTAAGTTCTTTGGTGTAAAATTGAAATGAATACTATTTGTATTGTCAAAGCATTGGAAGCACTGAGAAAAGAACTTTTTTGTCTTGATGAGCAGAGGCATGAAACTGCTTTCAAACTACTCATAATCATGTGGGAAGTTGAACTAGGGTGTTTCCATTAGGTTTGCACTACGTACTTTGGTGTAAAATTCAAATCTATAATACTTTTAATGTCAAAGCACTCTATTCTCAGAGAAATCAACTTTTTTGTCTTAATGCACAGAGGCATGAAACAACTTGCAGACATTTCAGAATCATGTGGGAAGTTAACCTAAGGTGTTTCCATTAGGTTTGCACTAAGTACTTTGGTGTAAAATTGAAGTGTATACTATTTGTATTGTCAAAGCATTGTATGCACTGAGATAACAACTTTGTTGTCTTGATGTATAGAGGCATGAAACACCTTTCAACCTGCTCATAATCATGTTGGAAGGTAACCTGAGGTGTTTGCATTAGGTTTGCAGTCAGGACTTTTCAGGACATTTGAAGTGTATACTACTGTTACATCAAAACATTGTATGCACTGAAATAACAACTTTTTTGTCTTGATGTCTAGAGGCATGAAACAACTTTCAGTCATCTCAGAATCATGTGGGAAGTTAACCTAAGGTGTTTCCTTTAGGTTTGCACTAAGTACTTTGGTGTAAAATTGAAATGCATACTATTTGTATTGTCAAAGCTTTGGAAGCACTGAGAAAAGAACTTTTTTCTCTTGACGAGCAGAGGCATGAAACTACTTTCAAACTACTCATAATCATGTGGGAAGTTGAACTAAGGTGTTTCGTTTAGGTTTGCACTGAGTACTTTGGTGTAAAATTCAAATGTATAATACTTTTAATGTCAAAGCACTCTATTCTCTGAGAAATCAACTTTTTTGTCTTTATGTACAGAGGCATGAAACAACTTTCAGTCATCTCAGAATCATGTGGGAAGATAACCTAAGGTGTTTCCATTAGGTTTGCAGTAAGTACTTTGGTGTTAAAATTGAAAAGTATACTCTTTGTATTGTCAAAGCATTGTATGCACTGAGATAACAACTTTTTTGTCTCAATGTCTAAAGGCATGAAACAACTTTCAGTCACCTCAGAATCATGTGGGAAGTTAACCTAAGGTGTTTCCATTAGTTTTGCAGTAAGTTCTTTGGTGTAAAATTGAAATGAATACTATTTGTATTGTCAAAGCATTGGAAGCACTGAGAAAAGAACTTTTTTGTCTTGATGAGCAGAGGCATGAAACTGCTTTCAAACTACTCATAATCATGTGGGAAGTTGAACTAGGGTGTTTTCATTAGGTTTCGACTACGTACTTTGGTGTAAAATTCAAATCTATAATACTTTTAATGTCAAAGCACTCTATTCTCAGAGAAATCAACTTTTTTGTCTTAATGCACAGAGGCATGAAACAACTTGCAGACATTTCAGAATCATGTGGGAAGTTAACCTAAGGTGTTTCCATTAGGTTTGCACTAAGTACTTTGGTGTAAAATTGAAGTGTATACTATTTGTATTGTCAAAGCATTGTATGCACTGAGATAACAACTTTGTTGTCTTGATGTATAGAGGCATGAAACACCTTTCAACCTGCTCATAATCATGTTGGAAGGTAACCTGAGGTGTTTGCATTAGGTTTGCAGTCAGGACTTTTCAGGACATTTGAAGTGTATACTACTGTTACATCAAAACATTGTATGCACTGAAATAACAACTTTTTTGTCTTGATGTCTAGAGGCATGAAACAACTTTCAGTCATCTCAGAATCATGTGGGAAGTTAACCTAAGGTGTTTCCTTTAGGTTTGCACTAAGTACTTTGGTGTAAAATTGAAATGCATACTATTTGTATTGTCAAAGCTTTGGAAGCACTGAGAAAAGAACTTTTTTGTCTTGACGAGCAGAGGCATGAAACTACTTTCAAACTACTCATAATCATGTGGGAAGTTGAACTAAGGTGTTTCGTTTAGGTTTGCACTGAGTACTTTGGTGTAAAATTCAAATGTATAATACTTTTAATGTCAAAGCACTCTATTCTCAGAGAAATCAACTTTTTTGTCTTAATGCACAGAGGCATGAAACAACTTGCAGACATTTCAGAATCATGTGGGAAGTTAACCTAAGGTGTTTCCATTAGGTTTGCACTAAGTACTTTGGTGTAAAATTGAAGTGTATACTATTTGTATTGTCAAAGCATTGTATGCACTGAGATAACAACTTTGTTGTCTTGATGTATAGAGGCATGAAACACCTTTCAACCTGCTCATAATCATGTTGGAAGGTAACCTGAGGTGTTTGCATTAGGTTTGCAGTCAGGACTTTTCAGGACATTTGAAGTGTATACTACTGTTACATCAAAACATTGTATGCACTGAAATAACAACTTTTTTGTCTTGATGTCTAGAGGCATGAAACAACTTTCAGTCATCTCAGAATCATGTGGGAAGTTAACCTAAGGTGTTTCCTTTAGGTTTGCACTAAGTACTTTGGTGTAAAATTGAAATGCATACTATTTGTATTGTCAAAGCTTTGGAAGCACTGAGAAAAGAACTTTTTTGTCTTGACGAGCAGAGGCATGAAACTACTTTCAAACTACTCATAATCATGTGGGAAGTTGAACTAAGGTGTTTCGTTTAGGTTTGCACTGAGTACTTTGGTGTAAAATTCAAATGTATAATACTTTTAATGTCAAAGCACTCTATTCTCTGAGAAATCAACTTTTTTGTCTTTATGTACAGAGGCATGAAACAACTTTCAGTCATCTCAGAATCATGTGGGAAGATAACCTAAGGTGTTTCCATTAGGTTTGCAGTAAGTACTTTGGTGTTAAAATTGAAAAGTATACTCTTTGTATTGTCAAAGCATTGTATGCACTGAGATAACAACTTTTTTGTCTCAATGTCTAAAGGCATTAAACAACTTTCAGTCACCTCAGAATCATGTGGGAAGTTAACCTAAGGTGTTTCCATTAGTTTTGCAGTAAGTTCTTTGGTGTAAAATTGAAATGAATACTATTTGTATTGTCAAAGCATTGGAAGCACTGAGAAAAGAACTTTTTTGTCTTGATGAGCAGAGGCATGAAACTGCTTTCAAACTACTCATAATCATGTGGGAAGTTGAACTAGGGTGTTTTCATTAGGTTTCGACTACGTACTTTGGTGTAAAATTCAAATCTATAATACTTTTAATGTCAAAGCACTCTATTCTCAGAGAAATCAACTTTTTTGTCTTAATGCACAGAGGCATGAAACAACTTGCAGACATTTCAGAATCATGTGGGAAGTTAACCTAAGGTGTTTCCATTAGGTTTGCACTAAGTACTTTGGTGTAAAATTGAAGTGTATACTATTTGTATTGTCAAAGCATTGTATGCACTGAGATAACAACTTTGTTGTCTTGATGTATAGAGGCATGAAACACCTTTCAACCTGCTCATAATCATGTTGGAAGGTAACCTGAGGTGTTTGCATTAGGTTTGCAGTCAGGACTTTTCAGGACATTTGAAGTGTATACTACTGTTACATCAAAACATTGTATGCACTGAAATAACAACTTTTTTGTCTTGATGTCTAGAGGCATGAAACAACTTTCAGTCATCTCAGAATCATGTGGGAAGTTAACCTAAGGTGTTTCCTTTAGGTTTGCACTAAGTACTTTGGTGTAAAATTGAAATGCATACTATTTGTATTGTCAAAGCTTTGGAAGCACTGAGAAAAGAACTTTTTTGTCTTGACGAGCAGAGGCATGAAACTACTTTCAAACTACTCATAATCATGTGGGAAGTTGAACTAAGGTGTTTCGTTTAGGTTTGCACTGAGTACTTTGGTGTAAAATTCAAATGTATAATACTTTTAATGTCAAAGCACTCTATTCTCTGAGAAATCAACTTTTTTGTCTTTATGTACAGAGGCATGAAACAACTTGCAGACATTCCAGAATCATGAGGGAAGTTAACCTAAGGTGTTTCCATTAGGTTTGCAGTAAGCACTTTGGTGTAAAATTCAAATGTATACTCTTTGTATTTTCAAAGCGTTGTATGCACTGAGATAACAACTTTTTTGTCTTGATGTCTAGAGGCATGAAACAACTTTCAGTCATCTCAAAATCATGTGGGAAGTTAACCTAAGGTGTTTCCATTAGGTTTGCACTAAGTACTTTGGTGTAAAATTGAAGTGTACACTATTTGTACTGACAAAGCATTGTATGCACTGAGATAACATCTTTGTTGTCTTGATGTATAGAGGCATGAAAAAACTTTCAAACTGCTCATAATCATGAGGGAAGTTAACCAAAGGTGTTTCCATTAGGTTTGCAGTCAGGACTTTTCAGTACAATTTAAGTGTATACTACTGTTACGTCAAAGCATTGTATGCACTGAGATAACAACTTTTTTGTCTTAATGTCTAAAGGCATGAAACAACTTTCAGTCATCTCAGAATCATGTGGGAAGTTAACCTAAGGTGTTTCCATTAGTTTTGCAGTAAGTTCTTTGGTGTAAAATTGAAATGTATACTATTTGTATTGTCAAAGCATTGGAAGCACTGAGAAAAGAACTTTTTTGTCTTGATGAGCAGCGGCATGAAACTACTTTCAAACTACTCATAATCATGTGGGAAGTTGAACTAGGGTGTTTCCATTAGGTTTGCACTAAGTACTTTGGTGTAAAATTCAAATCTATAATACATTTAATGTCAAAGCACTCTAATCTCTGAGAAATCAACTTTTTTGTCTTTATGTACAGAGGCATGAAACAACTTGCAGACATTTCAGAATCATGTGGGAAGTTAACCTAAGGTGTTTCCATTAGGTTTGCAGTCAGTACTTTGGTGTAAAATTGAAATGTATACTATTTGTATTGCAAAGCTTTGGAAGCACTGAGAAAAGAACTTTTTGGTCTTGATGTATATAGGCATGAAACAACTTTCAAACTGCTCATAATCATGTGGGAAGTTAACCAAAGGTGTTTCCATTAGGTTTGCAGTAAGTACTTTGGTTTAAAATTGAAATGCATACTCTTTGTATTGTCAAAGCATTGTATGCACTGAGATAACAACTTTGTTGTCTTGATGTACAGAGGCATGAAACAACTTGCAGACATTTCAGAATCATGTGGGAAGTTAACCTAAGGTGTTTCCATTAGGTTTGCAGTAAGTACTTTGGTGTAAAATTGAAATGTATACTCTTTGTATTGTCAAAGCATTGTATGCACTGAGATAACAACTTTTTTGTCTTGATGTCTAGAGGCATGAAACAACTTTCAGTCATCTCAGATTCATGTGGGAAGTTAACCTAAGGTGTTTCCATTAGGTTTGCACTCAGTACTTTGGTGTAAAATTGAAATGTATACTATTTGTATTGCAAAGCTTTGGAAGCACTGAGAAAAGAACTCTTTTGTCTTGATGTATATAGGCATGAAGCAACTTTCAAACTGCTCATAATCATGTGGGAAGTTAACCAAAGGTGTTTCCATTAGGTTTGCAGTAAGTACTTTGGTTTGAAATTGAAATGCATACTCTTTGTATTGTCAAAGCATTGTATGCACTGAGATAACAACTTTGTTGTCTTGATGTATAGAGGAATGAAACAACTTTCAGTCATCTCAGAATCATGTGGGAAGTTAACCTAAGGTGTTTCCATTAGGTTTGCAGTAAGTACTTTGGTGTAAAATTGAAATGTATACTCTTTGTATTGTCAAAGGATTGTATGCACTGAGATAACAACTTTTTTGTCTTGATGTCTAGAGGCATGAAACAACTTTCAGTCATCTCAGAATCATGTGGGAAGTTAACCTAAGGTGTTTCCTTTAGGTTTGCACTAAGTACTTTGGTGTAAAATTGAAGTGTACACTATTTGTACTGACAAAGCATTGTATGCACTGAGATAACAACTTTGTTGTCTTGATGTATAGAGGCATGAAAAAACTTTCAAACTGCTCATAATCATGAGGGAAGTTAACCAAAGGTGTTTCCATTAGGTTTGCACTAAGTACTTTGGTGTAAAATTCAAATCTATAATACTTTTAATGTCAAAGCACTCTAATCTCTGAGAAATCAACTTTTTTGTCTTTATGTACAGAGGCATGAAACAACTTGCAGACATTTCAGAATCATGTGGGAAGTTAACCTAAGGTGTTTCCATTAGGTTTGCAGTAAGTACTTTGGTGTAAAATTGAAATGTATACTCTTTGTATTGTCAAAGCATTGTATGCACTGAGAGAACAACTTTTTTGTCCTGATGTCTAGAGGCATGAAACAACTTTCAGTCATCTCAGAATCATGTGGGAAGATAACCAAAGGTGTTTCCATTAGGTTTGCAGTAAGTACTTTGGTTTAAAATTGAAATGCATACTCTTTGTATTGTCAAAGCATTGTATGCACTGAGATAACAACTTTGTTGTCTTGATGTATAGACGCATGAAACAACTTTCAGTCATCTCAGAATCATGTGGGAAGATAACCTAAGGTGTTTCCATTAGGTTTGCAGTAAGTACTTTGGTGTTAAAATTGAAAAGTATACTCTTTGTATTGTCAAAGCATTGTATGCACTGAGATAACAACTTTTTTGTCTCAATGTCTAAAGGCATGAAACAACTTTCAGTCACCTCAGAATCATGTGGGAAGTTAACCTAAGGTGTTTCCATTAGTTTTGCAGTAAGTTCTTTGGTGTAAAATTGAAATGAATACTATTTGTATTGTCAAAGCATTGGAAGCACTGAGAAAAGAACTTTTTTGTCTTGATGAGCAGAGGCATGAAACTGCTTTCAAACTACTCATAATCATGTGGGAAGTTGAACTAGGGTGTTTTCATTAGGTTTGGACTACGTACTTTGGTGTAAAATTCAAATCTATAATACTTTTAATGTCAAAGCACTCTATTCTCAGAGAAATCAACTTTTTTGTCTTAATGCACAGAGGCATGAAACAACTTGCAGACATTTCAGAATCATGTGGGAAGTTAACCTAAGGTGTTTCCATTAGGTTTGCACTAAGTACTTTGGTGTAAAATTGAAGTGTATACTATTTGTATTGTCAAAGCATTGTATGCACTGAGATAACAACTTTGTTGTCTTGATGTATAGAGGCATGAAACACCTTTCAACCTGCTCATAATCATGTTGGAAGGTAACCTGAGGTGTTTGCATTAGGTTTGCAGTCAGGACTTTTCAGGACATTTGAAGTGTATACTACTGTTACATCAAAACATTGTATGCACTGAAATAACAACTTTTTTGTCTTGATGTCTAGAGGCATGAAACAACTTTCAGTCATCTCAGAATCATGTGGGAAGTTAACCTAAGGTGTTTCCTTTAGGTTTGCACTAAGTACTTTGGTGTAAAATTGAAATGCATACTATTTGTATTGTCAAAGCTTTGGAAGCACTGAGAAAAGAACTTTTTTGTCTTGACGAGCAGAGGCATGAAACTACTTTCAAACTACTCATAATCATGTGGGAAGTTGAACTAAGGTGTTTCGTTTAGGTTTGCACTGAGTACTTTGGTGTAAAATTCAAATGTATAATACTTTTAATGTCAAAGCACTCTATTCTCTGAGAAATCAACTTTTTTGTCTTTATGTACAGAGGCATGAAACAACTTTCAGTCATCTCAGAATCATGTGGGAAGATAACCTAAGGTGTTTCCATTAGGTTTGCAGTAAGTACTTTGGTGTTAAAATTGAAAAGTATACTCTTTGTATTGTCAAAGCATTGTATGCACTGAGATAACAACTTTTTTGTCTCAATGTCTAAAGGCATGAAACAACTTTCAGTCACCTCAGAATCATGTGGGAAGTTAACCTAAGGTGTTTCCATTAGTTTTGCAGTAAGTTCTTTGGTGTAAAATTGAAATGAATACTATTTGTATTGTCAAAGCATTGGAAGCACTGAGAAAAGAACTTTTTTGTCTTGATGAGCAGAGGCATGAAACTGCTTTCAAACTACTCATAATCATGTGGGAAGTTGAACTAGGGTGTTTTCATTAGGTTTGGACTACGTACTTTGGTGTAAAATTCAAATCTATAATACTTTTAATGTCAAAGCACTCTATTCTCAGAGAAATCAACTTTTTTGTCTTAATGCACAGAGGCATGAAACAACTTGCAGACATTTCAGAATCATGTGGGAAGTTAACCTAAGGTGTTTCCATTAGGTTTGCACTAAGTACTTTGGTGTAAAATTGAAGTGTATACTATTTGTATTGTCAAAGCATTGTATGCACTGAGATAACAACTTTGTTGTCTTGATGTATAGAGGCATGAAACACCTTTCAACCTGCTCATAATCATGTTGGAAGGTAACCTGAGGTGTTTGCATTAGGTTTGCAGTCAGGACTTTTCAGGACATTTGAAGTGTATACTACTGTTACATCAAAACATTGTATGCACTGAAATAACAACTTTTTTGTCTTGATGTCTAGAGGCATGAAACAACTTTCAGTCATCTCAGAATCATGTGGGAAGTTAACCTAAGGTGTTTCCTTTAGGTTTGCACTAAGTACTTTGGTGTAAAATTGAAATGCATACTATTTGTATTGTCAAAGCTTTGGAAGCACTGAGAAAAGAACTTTTTTGTCTTGACGAGCAGAGGCATGAAACTACTTTCAAACTACTCATAATCATGTGGGAAGTTGAACTAAGGTGTTTCGTTTAGGTTTGCACTGAGTACTTTGGTGTAAAATTCAAATGTATAATACTTTTAATGTCAAAGCACTCTATTCTCTGAGAAATCAACTTTTTTGTCTTTATGTACAGAGGCATGAAACAACTTGCAGACATTCCAGAATCATGAGGGAAGTTAACCTAAGGTGTTTCCATTAGGTTTGCAGTAAGCACTTTGGTGTAAAATTCAAATGTATACTCTTTGTATTTTCAAAGCGTTGTATGCACTGAGATAACAACTTTTTTGTCTTGATGTCTAGAGGCATGAAACAACTTTCAGTCATCTCAGAATCATGTGGGAAGTTAACCTAAGGTGTTTCCATTAGGTTTGCACTAAGTACTTTGGTGTAAAATTGAAGTGTACACTATTTGTACTGACAAAGCATTGTATGCACTGAGATAACATCTTTGTTGTCTTGATGTATAGAGGCATGAAAAAACTTTCAAACTGCTCATAATCATGAGGGAAGTTAACCAAAGGTGTTTCCATTAGGTTTGCAGTCAGGACTTTCCAGTACAATTTAAGTGTATACTACTGTTACGTCAAAGCATTGTATGCACTGAGATAACAACTTTTTTGTCTTAATGTCTAAAGGCATGAAACAACTTTCAGTCATCTCAGAATCATGTGGGAAGTTAACCTAAGGTGTTTCCATTAGTTTTGCAGTAAGTTCTTTGGTGTAAAATTGAAATGTATACTATTTGTATTGTCAAAGCATTGGAAGCACTGAGAAAAGAACTTTTTTGTCTTGATGAGCAGCGGCATGAAACTACTTTCAAACTACTCATAATCATGTGGGAAGTTGAACTAGGGTGTTTCCATTAGGTTTGCACTAAGTACTTTGGTGTAAAATTCAAATCTATAATACATTTAATGTCAAAGCACTCTAATCTCTGAGAAATCAACTTTTTTGTCTTTATGTACAGAGGCATGAAACAACTTGCAGACATTTCAGAATCATGTGGGAAGTTAACCTAAGGTGTTTCCATTAGGTTTGCAGTCAGTACTTTGGTGTAAAATTGAAATGTATACTATTTGTATTGCAAAGCTTTGGAAGCACTGAGAAAAGAACTTTTTGGTCTTGATGTATATAGGCATGAAACAACTTTCAAACTGCTCATAATCATGTGGGAAGTTAACCAAAGGTGTTTCCATTAGGTTTGCAGTAAGTACTTTGGTTTAAAATTGAAATGCATACTCTTTGTATTGTCAAAGCATTGTATGCACTGAGATAACAACTTTGTTGTCTTGATGTATAGTCGCATGAAACAACTTTCAGTCATCTCAGAATCATGTGGGAAGATAACCTAAGGTGTTTCCATTAGGTTTGCAGTAAGTACTTTGGTGTTAAAATTGAAAAGTATACTCTTTGTATTGTCAAAGCATTGTATGCACTGAGATAACAACTTTTTTGTCTCAATGTCTAAAGGCATGAAACAACTTTCAGTCACCTCAGAATCATGTGGGAAGTTAACCTAAGGTGTTTCCATTAGTTTTGCAGTAAGTTCTTTGGTGTAAAATTGAAATGAATACTATTTGTATTGTCAAAGCATTGGAAGCACTGAGAAAAGAACTTTTTTGTCTTGATGAGCAGAGGCATGAAACTGCTTTCAAACTACTCATAATCATGTGGGAAGTTGAACTAGGGTGTTTCCATTAGGTTTGCACTACGTACTTTGGTGTAAAATTCAAATCTATAATACTTTTAATGTCAAAGCACTCTATTCTCAGAGAAATCAACTTTTTTGTCTTAATGCACAGAGGCATGAAACAACTTGCAGACATTTCAGAATCATGTGGGAAGTTAACCTAAGGTGTTTCCATTAGGTTTGCACTAAGTACTTTGGTGTAAAATTGAAGTGTATACTATTTGTATTGTCAAAGCATTGTATGCACTGAGATAACAACTTTGTTGTCTTGATGTATAGAGGCATGAAACACCTTTCAACCTGCTCATAATCATGTTGGAAGGTAACCTGAGGTGTTTGCATTAGGTTTGCAGTCAGGACTTTTCAGGACATTTGAAGTGTATACTACTGTTACATCAAAACATTGTATGCACTGAAATAACAACTTTTTTGTCTTGATGTCTAGAGGCATGAAACAACTTTCAGTCATCTCAGAATCATGTGGGAAGTTAACCTAAGGTGTTTCCTTTAGGTTTGCACTAAGTACTTTGGTGTAAAATTGAAATGCATACTATTTGTATTGTCAAAGCTTTGGAAGCACTGAGAAAAGAACTTTTTTGTCTTGACGAGCAGAGGCATGAAACTACTTTCAAACTACTCATAATCATGTGGGAAGTTGAACTAAGGTGTTTCGTTTAGGTTTGCACTGAGTACTTTGGTGTAAAATTCAAATGTATAATACTTTTAATGTCAAAGCACTCTATTCTCTGAGAAATCAACTTTTTTGTCTTTATGTACAGAGGCATGAAACAACTTTCAGTCATCTCAGAATCATGTGGGAAGATAACCTAAGGTGTTTCCATTAGGTTTGCAGTAAGTACTTTGGTGTTAAAATTGAAAAGTATACTCTTTGTATTGTCAAAGCATTGTATGCACTGAGATAACAACTTTTTTGTCTCAATGTCTAAAGGCATGAAACAACTTTCAGTCACCTCAGAATCATGTGGGAAGTTAACCTAAGGTGTTTCCATTAGTTTTGCAGTAAGTTCTTTGGTGTAAAATTGAAATGAATACTATTTGTATTGTCAAAGCATTGGAAGCACTGAGAAAAGAACTTTTTTGTCTTGATGAGCAGAGGCATGAAACTGCTTTCAAACTACTCATAATCATGTGGGAAGTTGAACTAGGGTGTTTTCATTAGGTTTCGACTACGTACTTTGGTGTAAAATTCAAATCTATAATACTTTTAATGTCAAAGCACTCTATTCTCAGAGAAATCAACTTTTTTGTCTTAATGCACAGAGGCATGAAACAACTTGCAGACATTTCAGAATCATGTGGGAAGTTAACCTAAGGTGTTTCCATTAGGTTTGCACTAAGTACTTTGGTGTAAAATTGAAGTGTATACTATTTGTATTGTCAAAGCATTGTATGCACTGAGATAACAACTTTGTTGTCTTGATGTATAGAGGCATGAAACACCTTTCAACCTGCTCATAATCATGTTGGAAGGTAACCTGAGGTGTTTGCATTAGGTTTGCAGTCAGGACTTTTCAGGACATTTGAAGTGTATACTACTGTTACATCAAAACATTGTATGCACTGAAATAACAACTTTTTTGTCTTGATGTCTAGAGGCATGAAACAACTTTCAGTCATCTCAGAATCATGTGGGAAGTTAACCTAAGGTGTTTCCTTTAGGTTTGCACTAAGTACTTTGGTGTAAAATTGAAATGCATACTATTTGTATTGTCAAAGCTTTGGAAGCACTGAGAAAAGAACTTTTTTGTCTTGACGAGCAGAGGCATGAAACTACTTTCAAACTACTCATAATCATGTGGGAAGTTGAACTAAGGTGTTTCGTTTAGGTTTGCACTGAGTACTTTGGTGTAAAATTCAAATGTATAATACTTTTAATGTCAAAGCACTCTATTCTCAGAGAAATCAACTTTTTTGTCTTAATGCACAGAGGCATGAAACAACTTGCAGACATTTCAGAATCATGTGGGAAGTTAACCTAAGGTGTTTCCATTAGGTTTGCACTAAGTACTTTGGTGTAAAATTGAAGTGTATACTATTTGTATTGTCAAAGCATTGTATGCACTGAGATAACAACTTTGTTGTCTTGATGTATAGAGGCATGAAACACCTTTCAACCTGCTCATAATCATGTTGGAAGGTAACCTGAGGTGTTTGCATTAGGTTTGCAGTCAGGACTTTTCAGGACATTTGAAGTGTATACTACTGTTACATCAAAACATTGTATGCACTGAAATAACAACTTTTTTGTCTTGATGTCTAGAGGCATGAAACAACTTTCAGTCATCTCAGAATCATGTGGGAAGTTAACCTAAGGTGTTTCCTTTAGGTTTGCACTAAGTACTTTGGTGTAAAATTGAAATGCATACTATTTGTATTGTCAAAGCTTTGGAAGCACTGAGAAAAGAACTTTTTTGTCTTGACGAGCAGAGGCATGAAACTACTTTCAAACTACTCATAATCATGTGGGAAGTTGAACTAAGGTGTTTCGTTTAGGTTTGCACTGAGTACTTTGGTGTAAAATTCAAAAGTATAATACTTTTAATGTCAAAGCACTCTATTCTCTGAGAAATCAACTTTTTTGTCTTTATGTACAGAGGCATGAAACAACTTTCAGTCATCTCAGAATCATGTGGGAAGATAACCTAAGCTGTTTCCATTAGGTTTGCAGTAAGTACTTTGGTGTTAAAATTGAAAAGTATACTCTTTGTATTGTCAAAGCATTGTATGCACTGAGATAACAACTTTTTTGTCTCAATGTCTAAAGGCATGAAACAACTTTCAGTCACCTCAGAATCATGTGGGAAGTTAACCTAAGGTGTTTCCATTAGTTTTGCAGTAAGTTCTTTGGTGTAAAATTGAAATGAATACTATTTGTATTGTCAAAGCATTGGAAGCACTGAGAAAAGAACTTTTTTGTCTTGATGAGCAGAGGCATGAAACTGCTTTCAAACTACTCATAATCATGTGGGAAGTTGAACTAGGGTGTTTTCATTAGGTTTCGACTACGTACTTTGGTGTAAAATTCAAATCTATAATACTTTTAATGTCAAAGCACTCTATTCTCAGAGAAATCAACTTTTTTGTCTTAATGCACAGAGGCATGAAACAACTTGCAGACATTTCAGAATCATGTGGGAAGTTAACCTAAGGTGTTTCCATTAGGTTTGCACTAAGTACTTTGGTGTAAAATTGAAGTGTATACTATTTGTATTGTCAAAGCATTGTATGCACTGAGATAACAACTTTGTTGTCTTGATGTATAGAGGCATGAAACACCTTTCAACCTGCTCATAATCATGTTGGAAGGTAACCTGAGGTGTTTGCATTAGGTTTGCAGTCAGGACTTTTCAGGACATTTGAAGTGTATACTACTGTTACATCAAAACATTGTATGCACTGAAATAACAACTTTTTTGTCTTGATGTCTAGAGGCATGAAACAACTTTCAGTCATCTCAGAATCATGTGGGAAGTTAACCTAAGGTGTTTCCTTTAGGTTTGCACTAAGTACTTTGGTGTAAAATTGAAATGCATACTATTTGTATTGTCAAAGCTTTGGAAGCACTGAGAAAAGAACTTTTTTGTCTTGACGAGCAGAGGCATGAAACTACTTTCAAACTACTCATAATCATGTGGGAAGTTGAACTAAGGTGTTTCGTTTAGGTTTGCACTGAGTACTTTGGTGTAAAATTCAAATGTATAATACTTTTAATGTCAAAGCACTCTATTCTCTGAGAAATCAACTTTTTTGTCTTTATGTACAGAGGCATGAAACAACTTGCAGACATTCCAGAATCATGAGGGAAGTTAACCTAAGGTGTTTCCATTAGGTTTGCAGTAAGCACTTTGGTGTAAAATTCAAATGTATACTCTTTGTATTTTCAAAGCGTTGTATGCACTGAGATAACAACTTTTTTGTCTTGATGTCTAGAGGCATGAAACAACTTTCAGTCATCTCAAAATCATGTGGGAAGTTAACCTAAGGTGTTTCCATTAGGTTTGCACTAAGTACTTTGGTGTAAAATTGAAGTGTACACTATTTGTACTGACAAAGCATTGTATGCACTGAGATAACATCTTTGTTGTCTTGATGTATAGAGGCATGAAAAAACTTTCAAACTGCTCATAATCATGAGGGAAGTTAACCAAAGGTGTTTCCATTAGGTTTGCAGTCAGGACTTTTCAGTACAATTTAAGTGTATACTACTGTTACGTCAAAGCATTGTATGCACTGAGATAACAACTTTTTTGTCTTAATGTCTAAAGGCATGAAACAACTTTCAGTCATCTCAGAATCATGTGGGAAGTTAACCTAAGGTGTTTCCATTAGTTTTGCAGTAAGTTCTTTGGTGTAAAATTGAAATGTATACTATTTGTATTGTCAAAGCATTGGAAGCACTGAGAAAAGAACTTTTTTGTCTTGATGAGCAGCGGCATGAAACTACTTTCAAACTACTCATAATCATGTGGGAAGTTGAACTAGGGTGTTTCCATTAGGTTTGCACTAAGTACTTTGGTGTAAAATTCAAATCTATAATACATTTAATGTCAAAGCACTCTAATCTCTGAGAAATCAACTTTTTTGTCTTTATGTACAGAGGCATGAAACAACTTGCAGACATTTCAGAATCATGTGGGAAGTTAACCTAAGGTGTTTCCATTAGGTTTGCACTAAGTACTTTGGTGTAAAATTGAAATGTATACTATTTGTATTGCAAAGCTTTGGAAGCACTGAGAAAAGAACTTTTTGGTCTTGATGTATATAGGCATGAAACAACTTTCAAACTGCTCATAATCATGTGGGAAGTTAACCAAAGGTGTTTCCATTAGGTTTGCAGTAAGTACTTTGGTTTAAAATTGAAATGCATACTCTTTGTATTGTCAAAGCATTGTATGCACTGAGATAACAACTTTGTTGTCTTGATGTACAGAGGCATGAAACAACTTGCAGACATTTCAGAATCATGTGGGAAGTTAACCTAAGGTGTTTCCATTAGGTTTGCAGTAAGTACTTTGGTGTAAAATTGAAATGTATACTCTTTGTATTGTCAAAGCATTGTATGCACTGAGATAACAACTTTTTTGTCTTGATGTCTAGAGGCATGAAACAACTTTCAGTCATCTCAGATTCATGTGGGAAGTTAACCTAAGGTGTTTCCATTAGGTTTGCACTCAGTACTTTGGTGTAAAATTGAAATGTATACTATTTGTATTGCAAAGCTTTGGAAGCACTGAGAAAAGAACTCTTTTGTCTTGATGTATATAGGCATGAAGCAACTTTCAAACTGCTCATAATCATGTGGGAAGTTAACCAAAGGTGTTTCCATTAGGTTTGCAGTAAGTACTTTGGTTTGAAATTGAAATGCATACTCTTTGTATTGTCAAAGCATTGTATGCACTGAGATAACAACTTTGTTGTCTTGATGTATAGAGGAATGAAACAACTTTCAGTCATCTCAGAATCATGTGGGAAGTTAACCTAAGGTGTTTCCATTAGGTTTGCAGTAAGTACTTTGGTGTAAAATTGAAATGTATACTCTTTGTATTGTCAAAGGATTGTATGCACTGAGATAACAACTTTTTTGTCTTGATGTCTAGAGGCATGAAACAACTTTCAGTCATCTCAGAATCATGTGGGAAGTTAACCTAAGGTGTTTCCTTTAGGTTTGCACTAAGTACTTTGGTGTAAAATTGAAGTGTACACTATTTGTACTGACAAAGCATTGTATGCACTGAGATAACAACTTTGTTGTCTTGATGTATAGAGGCATGAAAAAACTTTCAAACTGCTCATAATCATGAGGGAAGTTAACCAAAGGTGTTTCCATTAGGTTTGCACTAAGTACTTTGGTGTAAAATTCAAATCTATAATACTTTTAATGTCAAAGCACTCTAATCTCTGAGAAATCAACTTTTTTGTCTTTATGTACAGAGGCATGAAACAACTTGCAGACATTTCAGAATCATGTGGGAAGTTAACCTAAGGTGTTTCCATTAGGTTTGCAGTAAGTACTTTGGTGTAAAATTGAAATGTATACTCTTTGTATTGTCAAAGCATTGTATGCACTGAGAGAACAACTTTTTTGTCCTGATGTCTAGAGGCATGAAACAACTTTCAGTCATCTCAGAATCATGTGGGAAGATAACCAAAGGTGTTTCCATTAGGTTTGCAGTAAGTACTTTGGTTTAAAATTGAAATGCATACTCTTTGTATTGTCAAAGCATTGTATGCACTGAGATAACAACTTTGTTGTCTTGATGTATAGACGCATGAAACAACTTTCAGTCATCTCAGAATCATGTGGGAAGATAACCTAAGGTGTTTCCATTAGGTTTGCAGTAAGTACTTTGGTGTTAAAATTGAAAAGTATACTCTTTGTATTGTCAAAGCATTGTATGCACTGAGATAACAACTTTTTTGTCTCAATGTCTAAAGGCATGAAACAACTTTCAGTCACCTCAGAATCATGTGGGAAGTTAACCTAAGGTGTTTCCATTAGTTTTGCAGTAAGTTCTTTGGTGTAAAATTGAAATGAATACTATTTGTATTGTCAAAGCATTGGAAGCACTGAGAAAAGAACTTTTTTGTCTTGATGAGCAGAGGCATGAAACTGCTTTCAAACTACTCATAATCATGTGGGAAGTTGAACTGGGGTGTTTTCATTAGGTTTCGACTACGTACTTTGGTGTAAAATTCAAATCTATAATACTTTTAATGTCAAAGCACTCTATTCTCAGAGAAATCAACTTTTTTGTCTTAATGCACAGAGGCATGAAACAACTTGCAGACATTTCAGAATCATGTGGGAAGTTAACCTAAGGTGTTTCCATTAGGTTTGCACTAAGTACTTTGGTGTAAAATTGAAGTGTATACTATTTGTATTGTCAAAGCATTGTATGCACTGAGATAACAACTTTGTTGTCTTGATGTATAGAGGCATGAAACACCTTTCAACCTGCTCATAATCATGTTGGAAGGTAACCTGAGGTGTTTGCATTAGGTTTGCAGTCAGGACTTTTCAGGACATTTGAAGTGTATACTACTGTTACATCAAAACATTGTATGCACTGAAATAACAACTTTTTTGTCTTGATGTCTAGAGGCATGAAACAACTTTCAGTCATCTCAGAATCATGTGGGAAGTTAACCTAAGGTGTTTCCTTTAGGTTTGCACTAAGTACTTTGGTGTAAAATTGAAATGCATACTATTTGTATTGTCAAAGCTTTGGAAGCACTGAGAAAAGAACTTTTTTGTCTTGACGAGCAGAGGCATGAAACTACTTTCAAACTACTCATAATCATGTGGGAAGTTGAACTAAGGTGTTTCGTTTAGGTTTGCACTGAGTACTTTGGTGTAAAATTCAAATGTATAATACTTTTAATGTCAAAGCACTCTATTCTCTGAGAAATCAACTTTTTTGTCTTTATGTACAGAGGCATGAAACAACTTTCAGTCATCTCAGAATCATGTGGGAAGATAACCTAAGGTGTTTCCATTAGGTTTGCAGTAAGTACTTTGGTGTTAAAATTGAAAAGTATACTCTTTGTATTGTCAAAGCATTGTATGCACTGAGATAACAACTTTTTTGTCTCAATGTCTAAAGGCATGAAACAACTTTCAGTCACCTCAGAATCATGTGGGAAGTTAACCTAAGGTGTTTCCATTAGTTTTGCAGTAAGTTCTTTGGTGTAAAATTGAAATGAATACTATTTGTATTGTCAAAGCATTGGAAGCACTGAGAAAAGAACTTTTTTGTCTTGATGAGCAGAGGCATGAAACTGCTTTCAAACTACTCATAATCATGTGGGAAGTTGAACTAGGGTGTTTTCATTAGGTTTGGACTACGTACTTTGGTGTAAAATTCAAATCTATAATACTTTTAATGTCAAAGCACTCTATTCTCAGAGAAATCAACTTTTTTGTCTTAATGCACAGAGGCATGAAACAACTTGCAGACATTTCAGAATCATGTGGGAAGTTAACCTAAGGTGTTTCCATTAGGTTTGCACTAAGTACTTTGGTGTAAAATTGAAGTGTATACTATTTGTATTGTCAAAGCATTGTATGCACTGAGATAACAACTTTGTTGTCTTGATGTATAGAGGCATGAAACACCTTTCAACCTGCTCATAATCATGTTGGAAGGTAACCTGAGGTGTTTGCATTAGGTTTGCAGTCAGGACTTTTCAGGACATTTGAAGTGTATACTACTGTTACATCAAAACATTGTATGCACTGAAATAACAACTTTTTTGTCTTGATGTCTAGAGGCATGAAACAACTTTCAGTCATCTCAGAATCATGTGGGAAGTTAACCTAAGGTGTTTCCTTTAGGTTTGCACTAAGTACTTTGGTGTAAAATTGAAATGCATACTATTTGTATTGTCAAAGCTTTGGAAGCACTGAGAAAAGAACTTTTTTGTCTTGACGAGCAGAGGCATGAAACTACTTTCAAACTACTCATAATCATGTGGGAAGTTGAACTAAGGTGTTTCGTTTAGGTTTGCACTGAGTACTTTGGTGTAAAATTCAAATGTATAATACTTTTAATGTCAAAGCACTCTATTCTCTGAGAAATCAACTTTTTTGTCTTTATGTACAGAGGCATGAAACAACTTGCAGACATTCCAGAATCATGAGGGAAGTTAACCTAAGGTGTTTCCATTAGGTTTGCAGTAAGCACTTTGGTGTAAAATTCAAATGTATACTCTTTGTATTTTCAAAGCGTTGTATGCACTGAGATAACAACTTTTTTGTCTTGATGTCTAGAGGCATGAAACAACTTTCAGTCATCTCAGAATCATGTGGGAAGTTAACCTAAGGTGTTTCCATTAGGTTTGCACTAAGTACTTTGGTGTAAAATTGAAGTGTACACTATTTGTACTGACAAAGCATTGCATGCACTGAGATAACATCTTTGTTGTCTTGATGTATAGAGGCATGAAAAAACTTTCAAACTGCTCATAATCATGAGGGAAGTTAACCAAAGGTGTTTCCATTAGGTTTGCAGTCAGGACTTTCCAGTACAATTTAAGTGTATACTACTGTTACGTCAAAGCATTGTATGCACTGAGATAACAACTTTTTTGTCTTAATGTCTAAAGGCATGAAACAACTTTCAGTCATCTCAGAATCATGTGGGAAGTTAACCTAAGGTGTTTCCATTAGTTTTGCAGTAAGTTCTTTGGTGTAAAATTGAAATGTATACTATTTGTATTGTCAAAGCATTGGAAGCACTGAGAAAAGAACTTTTTTGTCTTGATGAGCAGCGGCATGAAACTACTTTCAAACTACTCATAATCATGTGGGAAGTTGAACTAGGGTGTTTCCATTAGGTTTGCACTAAGTACTTTGGTGTAAAATTCAAATCTATAATACATTTAATGTCAAAGCACTCTAATCTCTGAGAAATCAACTTTTTTGTCTTTATGTACAGAGGCATGAAACAACTTGCAGACATTTCAGAATCATGTGGGAAGTTAACCTAAGGTGTTTCCATTAGGTTTGCACTAAGTACTTTGGTGTAAAATTGAAATGTATACTATTTGTATTGCAAAGCTTTGGAAGCACTGAGAAAAGAACTTTTTGGTCTTGATGTATATAGGCATGAAACAACTTTCAAACTGCTCATAATCATGTGGGAAGTTAACCAAAGGTGTTTCCATTAGGTTTGCAGTAAGTACTTTGGTTTAAAATTGAAATGCATACTCTTTGTATTGTCAAAGCATTGTATGCACTGAGATAACAACTTTGTTGTCTTGATGTATAGTCGCATGAAACAACTTTCAGTCATCTCAGAATCATGTGGGAAGATAACCTAAGGTGTTTCCATTAGGTTTGCAGTAAGTACTTTGGTGTTAAAATTGAAAAGTATACTCTTTGTATTGTCAAAGCATTGTATGCACTGAGATAACAACTTTTTTGTCTCAATGTCTAAAGGCATGAAACAACTTTCAGTCACCTCAGAATCATGTGGGAAGTTAACCTAAGGTGTTTCCATTAGTTTTGCAGTAAGTTCTTTGGTGTAAAATTGAAATGAATACTATTTGTATTGTCAAAGCATTGGAAGCACTGAGAAAAGAACTTTTTTGTCTTGATGAGCAGAGGCATGAAACTGCTTTCAAACTACTCATAATCATGTGGGAAGTTGAACTAGGGTGTTTCCATTAGGTTTGCACTACGTACTTTGGTGTAAAATTCAAATCTATAATACTTTTAATGTCAAAGCACTCTATTCTCAGAGAAATCAACTTTTTTGTCTTAATGCACAGAGGCATGAAACAACTTGCAGACATTTCAGAATCATGTGGGAAGTTAACCTAAGGTGTTTCCATTAGGTTTGCACTAAGTACTTTGGTGTAAAATTGAAGTGTATACTATTTGTATTGTCAAAGCATTGTATGCACTGAGATAACAACTTTGTTGTCTTGATGTATAGAGGCATGAAACACCTTTCAACCTGCTCATAATCATGTTGGAAGGTAACCTGAGGTGTTTGCATTAGGTTTGCAGTCAGGACTTTTCAGGACATTTGAAGTGTATACTACTGTTACATCAAAACATTGTATGCACTGAAATAACAACTTTTTTGTCTTGATGTCTAGAGGCATGAAACAACTTTCAGTCATCTCAGAATCATGTGGGAAGTTAACCTAAGGTGTTTCCTTTAGTTTTGCAGTAAGTTCTTTGGTGTAAAATTGAAATGAATACTATTTGTATTGTCAAAGCATTGGAAGCACTGAGAAAAGAACTTTTTTGTCTTGATGAGCAGAGGCATGAAACTGCTTTCAAACTACTCATAATCATGTGGGAAGTTGAACTAGGGTGTTTTCATTAGGTTTCGACTACGTACTTTGGTGTAAAATTCAAATCTATAATACTTTTAATGTCAAAGCACTCTATTCTCAGAGAAATCAACTTTTTTGTCTTAATGCACAGAGGCATGAAACAACTTGCAGACATTTCAGAATCATGTGGGAAGTTAACCTAAGGTGTTTCCATTAGGTTTGCACTAAGTACTTTGGTGTAAAATTGAAGTGTATACTATTTGTATTGTCAAAGCATTGTATGCACTGAGATAACAACTTTGTTGTCTTGATGTATAGAGGCATGAAACACCTTTCAACCTGCTCATAATCATGTTGGAAGGTAACCTGAGGTGTTTGCATTAGGTTTGCAGTCAGGACTTTTCAGGACATTTGAAGTGTATACTACTGTTACATCAAAACATTGTATGCACTGAAATAACAACTTTTTTGTCTTGATGTCTAGAGGCATGAAACAACTTTCAGTCATCTCAGAATCATGTGGGAAGTTAACCTAAGGTGTTTCCTTTAGGTTTGCACTAAGTACTTTGGTGTAAAATTGAAATGCATACTATTTGTATTGTCAAAGCTTTGGAAGCACTGAGAAAAGAACTTTTTTGTCTTGACGAGCAGAGGCATGAAACTACTTTCAAACTACTCATAATCATGTGGGAAGTTGAACTAAGGTGTTTCGTTTAGGTTTGCACTGAGTACTTTGGTGTAAAATTCAAATGTATAATACTTTTAATGTCAAAGCACTCTATTCTCAGAGAAATCAACTTTTTTGTCTTAATGCACAGAGGCATGAAACAACTTGCAGACATTTCAGAATCATGTGGGAAGTTAACCTAAGGTGTTTCCATTAGGTTTGCACTAAGTACTTTGGTGTAAAATTGAAGTGTATACTATTTGTATTGTCAAAGCATTGTATGCACTGAGATAACAACTTTGTTGTCTTGATGTATAGAGGCATGAAACACCTTTCAACCTGCTCATAATCATGTTGGAAGGTAACCTGAGGTGTTTGCATTAGGTTTGCAGTCAGGACTTTTCAGGACATTTGAAGTGTATACTACTGTTACATCAAAACATTGTATGCACTGAAATAACAACTTTTTTGTCTTGATGTCTAGAGGCATGAAACAACTTTCAGTCATCTCAGAATCATGTGGGAAGTTAACCTAAGGTGTTTCCTTTAGGTTTGCACTAAGTACTTTGGTGTAAAATTGAAATGCATACTATTTGTATTGTCAAAGCTTTGGAAGCACTGAGAAAAGAACTTTTTTGTCTTGACGAGCAGAGGCATGAAACTACTTTCAAACTACTCATAATCATGTGGGAAGTTGAACTAAGGTGTTTCGTTTAGGTTTGCACTGAGTACTTTGGTGTAAAATTCAAATGTATAATACTTTTAATGTCAAAGCACTCTATTCTCTGAGAAATCAACTTTTTTGTCTTTATGTACAGAGGCATGAAACAACTTTCAGTCATCTCAGAATCATGTGGGAAGATAACCTAAGGTGTTTCCATTAGGTTTGCAGTAAGTACTTTGGTGTTAAAATTGAAAAGTATACTCTTTGTATTGTCAAAGCATTGTATGCACTGAGATAACAACTTTTTTGTCTCAATGTCTAAAGGCATGAAACAACTTTCAGTCACCTCAGAATCATGTGGGAAGTTAACCTAAGGTGTTTCCATTAGTTTTGCAGTAAGTTCTTTGGTGTAAAATTGAAATGAATACTATTTGTATTGTCAAAGCATTGGAAGCACTGAGAAAAGAACTTTTTTGTCTTGATGAGCAGAGGCATGAAACTGCTTTCAAACTACTCATAATCATGTGGGAAGTTGAACTAGGGTGTTTTCATTAGGTTTCGACTACGTACTTTGGTGTAAAATTCAAATCTATAATACTTTTAATGTCAAAGCACTCTATTCTCAGAGAAATCAACTTTTTTGTCTTAATGCACAGAGGCATGAAACAACTTGCAGACATTTCAGAATCATGTGGGAAGTTAACCTAAGGTGTTTCCATTAGGTTTGCACTAAGTACTTTGGTGTAAAATTGAAGTGTATACTATTTGTATTGTCAAAGCATTGTATGCACTGAGATAACAACTTTGTTGTCTTGATGTATAGAGGCATGAAACACCTTTCAACCTGCTCATAATCATGTTGGAAGGTAACCTGAGGTGTTTGCATTAGGTTTGCAGTCAGGACTTTTCAGGACATTTGAAGTGTATACTACTGTTACATCAAAACATTGTATGCACTGAAATAACAACTTTTTTGTCTTGATGTCTAGAGGCATGAAACAACTTTCAGTCATCTCAGAATCATGTGGGAAGTTAACCTAAGGTGTTTCCTTTAGGTTTGCACTAAGTACTTTGGTGTAAAATTGAAATGCATACTATTTGTATTGTCAAAGCTTTGGAAGCACTGAGAAAAGAACTTTTTTGTCTTGACGAGCAGAGGCATGAAACTACTTTCAAACTACTCATAATCATGTGGGAAGTTGAACTAAGGTGTTTCGTTTAGGTTTGCACTGAGTACTTTGGTGTAAAATTCAAATGTATAATACTTTTAATGTCAAAGCACTCTATTCTCTGAGAAATCAACTTTTTTGTCTTTATGTACAGAGGCATGAAACAACTTTCAGTCATCTCAGAATCATGTGGGAAGATAACCTAAGGTGTTTCCATTAGGTTTGCAGTAAGTACTTTGGTGTTAAAATTGAAAAGTATACTCTTTGTATTGTCAAAGCATTGTATGCACTGAGATAACAACTTTTTTGTCTCAATGTCTAAAGGCATGAAACAACTTTCAGTCACCTCAGAATCATGTGGGAAGTTAACCTAAGGTGTTTCCATTAGTTTTGCAGTAAGTTCTTTGGTGTAAAATTGAAATGAATACTATTTGTATTGTCAAAGCATTGGAAGCACTGAGAAAAGAACTTTTTTGTCTTGATGAGCAGAGGCATGAAACTGCTTTCAAACTACTCATAATCATGTGGGAAGTTGAACTAGGGTGTTTTCATTAGGTTTGGACTACGTACTTTGGTGTAAAATTCAAATCTATAATACTTTTAATGTCAAAGCACTCTATTCTCAGAGAAATCAACTTTTTTGTCTTAATGCACAGAGGCATGAAACAACTTGCAGACATTTCAGAATCATGTGGGAAGTTAACCTAAGGTGTTTCCATTAGGTTTGCACTAAGTACTTTGGTGTAAAATTGAAGTGTATACTATTTGTATTGTCAAAGCATTGTATGCACTGAGATAACAACTTTGTTGTCTTGATGTATAGAGGCATGAAACACCTTTCAACCTGCTCATAATCATGTTGGAAGGTAACCTGAGGTGTTTGCATTAGGTTTGCAGTCAGGACTTTTCAGGACATTTGAAGTGTATACTACTGTTACATCAAAACATTGTATGCACTGAAATAACAACTTTTTTGTCTTGATGTCTAGAGGCATGAAACAACTTTCAGTCATCTCAGAATCATGTGGGAAGTTAACCTAAGGTGTTTCCTTTAGGTTTGCACTAAGTACTTTGGTGTAAAATTGAAATGCATACTATTTGTATTGTCAAAGCTTTGGAAGCACTGAGAAAAGAACTTTTTTGTCTTGACGAGCAGAGGCATGAAACTACTTTCAAACTACTCATAATCATGTGGGAAGTTGAACTAAGGTGTTTCGTTTAGGTTTGCACTGAGTACTTTGGTGTAAAATTCAAATGTATAATACTTTTAATGTCAAAGCACTCTATTCTCTGAGAAATCAACTTTTTTGTCTTTATGTACAGAGGCATGAAACAACTTGCAGACATTCCAGAATCATGAGGGAAGTTAACCTAAGGTGTTTCCATTAGGTTTGCAGTAAGCACTTTGGTGTAAAATTCAAATGTATACTCTTTGTATTTTCAAAGCGTTGTATGCACTGAGATAACAACTTTTTTGTCTTGATGTCTAGAGGCATGAAACAACTTTCAGTCATCTCAAAATCATGTGGGAAGTTAACCTAAGGTGTTTCCATTAGGTTTGCACTAAGTACTTTGGTGTAAAATTGAAGTGTACACTATTTGTACTGACAAAGCATTGTATGCACTGAGATAACATCTTTGTTGTCTTGATGTATAGAGGCATGAAAAAACTTTCAAACTGCTCATAATCATGAGGGAAGTTAACCAAAGGTGTTTCCATTAGGTTTGCAGTCAGGACTTTTCAGTACAATTTAAGTGTATACTACTGTTACGTCAAAGCATTGTATGCACTGAGATAACAACTTTTTTGTCTTAATGTCTAAAGGCATGAAACAACTTTCAGTCATCTCAGAATCATGTGGGAAGTTAACCTAAGGTGTTTCCATTAGTTTTGCAGTAAGTTCTTTGGTGTAAAATTGAAATGTATACTATTTGTATTGTCAAAGCATTGGAAGCACTGAGAAAAGAACTTTTTTGTCTTGATGAGCAGCGGCATGAAAATACTTTCAAACTACTCATAATCATGTGGGAAGTTGAACTAGGGTGTTTCCATTAGGTTTGCACTAAGTACTTTGGTGTAAAATTCAAATCTATAATACATTTAATGTCAAAGCACTCTAATCTCTGAGAAATCAACTTTTTTGTCTTTATGTACAGAGGCATGAAACAACTTGCAGACATTTCAGAATCATGTGGGAAGTTAACCTAAGGTGTTTCCATTAGGTTTGCAGTCAGTACTTTGGTGTAAAATTGAAATGTATACTATTTGTATTGCAAAGCTTTGGAAGCACTGAGAAAAGAACTTTTTGGTCTTGATGTATATAGGCATGAAACAACTTTCAAACTGCTCATAATCATGTGGGAAGTTAACCAAAGGTGTTTCCATTAGGTTTGCAGTAAGTACTTTGGTTTAAAATTGAAATGCATACTCTTTGTATTGTCAAAGCATTGTATGCACTGAGATAACAACTTTGTTGTCTTGATGTACAGAGGCATGAAACAACTTGCAGACATTTCAGAATCATGTGGGAAGTTAACCTAAGGTGTTTCCATTAGGTTTGCAGTAAGTACTTTGGTGTAAAATTGAAATGTATACTCTTTGTATTGTCAAAGCATTGTATGCACTGAGATAACAACTTTTTTGTCTTGATGTCTAGAGGCATGAAACAACTTTCAGTCATCTCAGATTCATGTGGGAAGTTAACCTAAGGTGTTTCCATTAGGTTTGCACTCAGTACTTTGGTGTAAAATTGAAATGTATACTATTTGTATTGCAAAGCTTTGGAAGCACTGAGAAAAGAACTCTTTTGTCTTGATGTATATAGGCATGAAGCAACTTTCAAACTGCTCATAATCATGTGGGAAGTTAACCAAAGGTGTTTCCATTAGGTTTGCAGTAAGTACTTTGGTTTGAAATTGAAATGCATACTCTTTGTATTGTCAAAGCATTGTATGCACTGAGATAACAACTTTGTTGTCTTGATGTATAGAGGAATGAAACAACTTTCAGTCATCTCAGAATCATGTGGGAAGTTAACCTAAGGTGTTTCCATTAGGTTTGCAGTAAGTACTTTGGTGTAAAATTGAAATGTATACTCTTTGTATTGTCAAAGGATTGTATGCACTGAGATAACAACTTTTTTGTCTTGATGTCTAGAGGCATGAAACAACTTTCAGTCATCTCAGAATCATGTGGGAAGTTAACCTAAGGTGTTTCCATTAGGTTTGCACTAAGTACTTTGGTGTAAAATTCAAATGTATAATACTTTTAATGTCAAAGCACTCTAATCTCTGAGAAATCAACTTTTTTGTCTTTATGTACAGAGGCATGAAACAACTTGCAGACATTTCAGAATCATGTGGGAAGTTAACCTAAGGTGTTTCCATTAGGTTTGCAGTCAGTACTTTGGTGTAAAATTGAAATGTATACTATTTGTATTGCAAAGCTTTGGAAGCACTGAGAAAAGAACTTTTTGGTCTTGATGTATATAGGCATGAAACAACTTTCAAACTGCTCATAATCATGTGGGAAGTTAACCAAAGGTGTTTCCATTAGGTTTGCAGTAAGTACTTTGGTTTAAAATTGAAATGCATACTCTTTGTATTGTCAAAGCATTGTATGCACTGAGATAACAACTTTGTTGTCTTGATGTACAGAGGCATGAAACAACTTGCAGACATTTCAGAATCATGTGGGAAGTTAACCTAAGGTGTTTCCATTAGGTTTGCAGTAAGTACTTTGGTGTAAAATTGAAATGTATACTCTTTGTATTGTCAAAGCATTGTATGCACTGAGATAACAACTTTTTTGTCTTGATGTCTAGAGGCATGAAACAACTTTCAGTCATCTCAGATTCATGTGGGAAGTTAACCTAAGGTGTTTCCATTAGGTTTGCACTCAGTACTTTGGTGTAAAATTGAAATGTATACTATTTGTATTGCAAAGCTTTGGAAGCACTGAGAAAAGAACTCTTTTGTCTTGATGTATATAGGCATGAAGCAACTTTCAAACTGCTCATAATCATGTGGGAAGTTAACCAAAGGTGTTTCCATTAGGTTTGCAGTAAGTACTTTGGTTTGAAATTGAAATGCATACTCTTTGTATTGTCAAAGCATTGTATGCACTGAGATAACAACTTTGTTGTCTTGATGTATAGAGGAATGAAACAACTTTCAGTCATCTCAGAATCATGTGGGAAGTTAACCTAAGGTGTTTCCATTAGGTTTGCAGTAAGTACTTTGGTGTAAAATTGAAATGTATACTCTTTGTATTGTCAAAGGATTGTATGCACTGAGATAACAACTTTTTTGTCTTGATGTCTAGAGGCATGAAACAACTTTCAGTCATCTCAGAATCATGTGGGAAGTTAACCTAAGGTGTTTCCATTAGGTTTGCACTAAGTACTTTGGTGTAAAATTCAAATGTATAATACTTTTAATGTCAAAGCACTCTAATCTCTGAGAAATCAACTTTTTTGTCTTTATGTACAGAGGCATGAAACAACTTGCAGACATTTCAGAATCATGTGGGAAGTTAACCTAAGGTGTTTCCATTAGGTTTGCAGTCAGTACTTTGGTGTAAAATTGAAATGTATACTATTTGTATTGCAAAGCTTTGGAAGCACTGAGAAAAGAACTTTTTGGTCTTGATGTATATAGGCATGAAACAACTTTCAAACTGCTCATAATCATGTGGGAAGTTAACCAAAGGTGTTTCCATTAGGTTTGCAGTAAGTACTTTGGTTTAAAATTGAAATGCATACTCTTTGTATTGTCAAAGCATTGTATGCACTGAGATAACAACTTTGTTGTCTTGATGTACAGAGGCATGAAACAACTTGCAGACATTTCAGAATCATGTGGGAAGTTAACCTAAGGTGTTTCCATTAGGTTTGCAGTAAGTACTTTGGTGTAAAATTGAAATGTATACTCTTTGTATTGTCAAAGCATTGTATGCACTGAGATAACAACTTTTTTGTCTTGATGTCTAGAGGCATGAAACAACTTTCAGTCATCTCAGATTCATGTGGGAAGTTAACCTAAGGTGTTTCCATTAGGTTTGCACTCAGTACTTTGGTGTAAAATTGAAATGTATACTATTTGTATTGCAAAGCTTTGGAAGCACTGAGAAAAGAACTCTTTTGTCTTGATGTATATAGGCATGAAGCAACTTTCAAACTGCTCATAATCATGTGGGAAGTTAACCAAAGGTGTTTCCATTAGGTTTGCAGTAAGTACTTTGGTTTAAAATTGAAATGCATACTCTTTGTATTGTCAAAGCATTGTATGCACTGAGATAACAACTTTGTTGTCTTGATGTATAGAGGAATGAAACAACTTTCAGTCATCTCAGAATCATGTGGGAAGTTAACCTAAGGTGTTTCCATTAGGTTTGCAGTAAGTACTTTGGTGTAAAATTGAAATGTATACTCTTTGTATTGTCAAAGCATTGTATGCACTGAGATAACAACTTTTTTGTCTTGATGTCTAGAGGCATGAAACAACTTTCAGTCATCTCAGAATCATGTGGGAAGTTAACCTAAGGTGTTTCCATTAGGTTTGCACTAAGTACTTTGGTGTAAAATTCAAATGTATAATACTTTTAATGTCAAAGCACTCTATTCTCTGAGAAATCAACTTTTTTGTCTTTATGTACAGGGGCATGAAACAACTTGCAGACATTTCAGAATCATGTGGGAAGTTAACCTTAGGTGTTTCCATTAGGTTTGCAGTAAGTACTTTGGTGTAAAATTGAAATGTATACTCTTTGTATTGTCAAAGCATTGTATGCACTGAGATAACAACTTTTTTGTCTTGATGTCTAGAGGCATGAAACAACTTTCAGTCATCTCAGAATCATGTGGGAAGTTAACCTAAGGTGTTTCCATTAGGTTTGCACTAAGTACTTTGGTGTAAAATTGAAGTGTATACTATTTGTACTGACAAAGCATTGTATGCACTGAGATAACAACTTTGTTGTCTTGATGTATAGAGGTATGAAAAAACTTTCAAACTGCTCATAATCATGAGGGAAGTTAACCAAAGGTGTTTCCATTAGGTTTGCAGTCAGGACTTTTCAGTACAATTTACGTGTATACTACTGTTACGTCAAAGCATTGTATGCACTGAGATAACAACTTTTTTGTCTCAATGTCTAAAGGCATGAAACAACTTTCAGTCACCTCAGAATCATGTGGGAAGTTAACCTAAGGTGTTTCCATTAGTTTTGCAGTAAGTTCTTTGGTGTAAAATTGAAATGAATACTATTTGTATTGTCAAAGCATTGGAAGCACTGAGAAAAGAACTTTTTTGTCTTGATGAGCAGAGGCATGAAACTGCTTTCAAACTACTCATAATCATGTGGGAAGTTGAACTAGGGTGTTTCCATTAGGTTTGCACTAAGTACTTTGGTGTAAAATTCAAATCTATTATACTTTTAATGTCAAAGCACTCTAATCTCTGAGAAATCAACTTTTTTGTCTTTATGTACAGAGGCATGAAACAACTTGCAGACATTTCAGAATCATGTGGGAAGTTAACCTAAGGTGTTTCCATTAGGTTTGCAGTAAGTACTTTGGTGTAAAATTGAAATGTATACTCTTTGTATTGTCAAAGCATTGTATGCACTGAGAGAACAACTTTTTTGTCCTGATGTCTAGAGGCATGAAACAACTTTCAGTCATCTCAGAATCATGTGGGAAGATAACCAAAGGTGTTTCCATTAGGTTTGCAGTAAGTACTTTGGTTTAAAATTGAAATGCATACTCTTTGTATTGTCAAAGCATTGTATGCACTGAGATAACAACTTTGTTGTCTTGATGTATAGACGCATGAAACAACTTTCAGTCACTCAGAATCATGTGGGAAGATAACCTAAGGTGTTTCCATTAGGTTTGCAGTAAGTACTTTGGTGTTAAAATTGAAAAGTATACTCTTTGTATTGTCAAAGCATTGTATGCACTGAGATAACAACTTTTTTGTCTCAATGTCTAAAGGCATGAAACAACTTTCAGTCACCTCAGAATCATGTGGGAAGTTAACCTAAGGTGTTTCCATTAGTTTTGCAGTAAGTTCTTTGGTGTAAAATTGAAATGAATACTATTTGTATTGTCAAAGCATTGGAAGCACTGAGAAAAGAACTTTTTTGTCTTGATGAGCAGAGGCATGAAACTGCTTTCAAACTACTCATAATCATGTGGGAAGTTGAACTAGGGTGTTTCCATTAGGTTTGGACTACGTACTTTGGTGTAAAATTCAAATCTATAATACTTTTAATGTCAAAGCACTCTATTCTCAGAGAAATCAACTTTTTTGTCTTAATGCACAGAGGCATGAAACAACTTGCAGACATTTCAGAATCATGTGGGAAGTTAACCTAAGGTGTTTCCATTAGGTTTGCACTAAGTACTTTGGTGTAAAATTGAAGTGTATACTATTTGTATTGTCAAAGCATTGTATGCACTGAGATAACAACTTTGTTGTCTTGATGTATAGAGGCATGAAACACCTTTCAACCTGCTCATAATCATGTTGGAAGGTAACCTGAGGTGTTTGCATTAGGTTTGCAGTCAGGACTTTTCAGGACATTTGAAGTGTATACTACTGTTACATCAAAACATTGTATGCACTGAAATAACAACTTTTTTGTCTTGATGTCTAGAGGCATGAAACAACTTTCAGTCATCTCAGAATCATGTGGGAAGTTAACCTAAGGTGTTTCCTTTAGGTTTGCACTAAGTACTTTGGTGTAAAATTGAAATGCATACTATTTGTATTGTCAAAGCTTTGGAAGCACTGAGAAAAGAACTTTTTTGTCTTGACGAGCAGAGGCATGAAACTACTTTCAAACTACTCATAATCATGTGGGAAGTTGAACTAAGGTGTTTCGTTTAGGTTTGCACTGAGTACTTTGGTGTAAAATTCAAATGTATAATACTTTTAATGTCAAAGCACTCTATTCTCTGAGAAATCAACTTTTTTGTCTTTATGTACAGAGGCATGAAACAACTTGCAGACATTCCAGAATCATGAGGGAAGTTAACCTAAGGTGTTTCCATTAGGTTTGCAGTAAGCACTTTGGTGTAAAATTGAAATGTATACTCTTTGTATTTTCAAAGCGTTGTATGCACTGAGATAACAACTTTTTTGTCTTGATGTCTAGAGGCATGAAACAACTTTCAGTCATCTCAGAATCATGTGGGAAGTTAACCTAAGGTGTTTCCATTAGGTTTGCACTAAGTACTTTGGTGTAAAATTCAAATGCATAATACTTTTAATGTCAAAGCACTCTATTCTCTGAGAAATCAACTTTTTTGTCTTTATGTACAGAGGCATGAAACAACTTGCAGACATTTCAGAATCATGTGGGAAGTTAACCTTAGGTGTTTCCATTAGGTTTGCAGTAAGGACTTTGGTGTAAAATTGAAATGTATACTCTTTGTATTGTCAAAGCATTGTATGCACTGAGATAACAACTTTTTTGTCTTGATGTCTAGAGGCATGAAACAACTTTCAGTCATCTCAGAATCATGTGGGAAGTTAACCTAAGGTGTTTCCATTAGGTTTGCACTAAGTACTTTGGTGTAAAATTGAAGTGTACACTATTTGTACTGACAAAGCATTGTATGCACTGAGATAACATCTTTGTTGTCGTGATGTATAGAGGCATGAAAAAACTTTCAAACTGCTCATAATCATGAGGGAAGTTAACCAAAGGTGTTTCCATTAGGTTTGCAGTCAGGACTTTTCAGTACAATTTAAGTGTATACTACTGTTACGTCAAAGCATTGTATGCACTGAGATAACAACTTTTTTGTCTTAATGTCTAAAGGCATGAAACAACTTTCAGTCATCTCAGAATCATGTGGGAAGTTAACCTAAGGTGTTTCCATTAGTTTTGCAGTAAGTTCTTTGGTGTAAAATTGAAATGTATACTATTTGTATTGTCAAAGCATTGGAAGCACTGAGAAAAGAACTTTTTTGTCTTGATGAGCAGCGGCATGAAACTACTTTCAAACTACTCATAATCATGTGGGAAGTTGAACTAGGGTGTTTCCATTAGGTTTGCACTAAGTACTTTGGTGTAAAATTCAAATCTATAATACATTTAATGTCAAAGCACTCTAATCTCTGAGAAATCAACTTTTTTGTCTTTATGTACAGAGGCATGAAACAACTTCTAGACATTTCAGAATCATGTGGGAAGTTAACCTAAGGTGTTTCCATTAGGTTTGCAGTCAGTACTTTGGTGTAAAATTGAAATGTATACTATTTGTATTGCAAAGCTTTGGAAGCACTGAGAAAAGAACTTTTTGGTCTTGATGTATATAGGCATGAAACAACTTTCAAACTGCTCATAATCATGTGGGAAGTTAACCAAAGGTGTTTCCATTAGGTTTGCAGTAAGTACTTTGGTTTAAAATTGAAATGCATACTCTTTGTATTGTCAAAGCATTGTATGCACTGAGATAACAACTTTGTTGTCTTGATGTACAGAGGCATGAAACAACTTGCAGACATTTCAGAATCATGTGGGAAGTTAACCTAAGGTGTTTCCATTAGGTTTGCAGTAAGTACTTTGGTGTAAAATTGAAATGTATACTCTTTGTATTGTCAAAGCATTGTATGCACTGAGATAACAACTTTTTTGTCTTGATGTCTAGAGGCATGAAACAACTTTCAGTCATCTCAGATTCATGTGGGAAGTTAACCTAAGGTGTTTCCATTAGGTTTGCACTAAGTACTTTGGTGTAAAATTGAAATGTATACTATTTGTATTGCAAAGCTTTGGAAGCACTGAGAAAAGAACTCTTTTGTCTTGATGTATATAGGCATGAAGCAACTTTCAGTCATCTCAGAATCATGTGGGAAGTTAACCTAAGGTGTTTCCATTAGGTTTGCACTAAGTACTTTGGTGTAAAATTCAAATGTATAATACTTTTAATGTCAAAGCACTCTATTCTCTGAGAAATCAACTTTTTTGTCTTTATGTACAGGGGCATGAAACAACTTGCAGACATTTCAGAATCATGTGGGAAGTTAACCTTAGGTGTTTCCATTAGGTTTGCAGTAAGTACTTTGGTGTAAAATTGAAATGTATACTCTTTGTATTGTCAAAGCATTGTATGCACTGAGATAACAACTTTTTTGTCTTGATGTCTAGAGGCATGAAACAACTTTCAGTCATCTCAGAATCATGTGGGAAGTTAACCTAAGGTGTTTCCATTAGGTTTGCACTAAGTACTTTGGTGTAAAATTGAAGTGTATACTATTTGTACTGACAAAGCATTGTATGCACTGAGATAACAACTTTGTTGTCTTGATGTATAGAGGTATGAAAAAACTTTCAAACTGCTCATAATCATGAGGGAAGTTAACCAAAGGTGTTTCCATTAGGTTTGCAGTCAGGACTTTTCAGTACAATTTACGTGTATACTACTGTTACGTCAAAGCATTGTATGCACTGAGATAACAACTTTTTTGTCTCAATGTCTAAAGGCATGAAACAACTTTCAGTCACCTCAGAATCATGTGGGAAGTTAACCTAAGGTGTTTCCATTAGTTTTGCAGTAAGTTCTTTGGTGTAAAATTGAAATGAATACTATTTGTATTGTCAAAGCATTGGAAGCACTGAGAAAAGAACTTTTTTGTCTTGATGAGCAGAGGCATGAAACTGCTTTCAAACTACTCATAATCATGTGGGAAGTTGAACTAGGGTGTTTCCATTAGGTTTGCACTAAGTACTTTGGTGTAAAATTCAAATCTATTATACTTTTAATGTCAAAGCACTCTAATCTCTGAGAAATCAACTTTTTTGTCTTTATGTACAGAGGCATGAAACAACTTGCAGACATTTCAGAATCATGTGGGAAGTTAACCTAAGGTGTTTCCATTAGGTTTGCAGTAAGTACTTTGGTGTAAAATTGAAATGTATACTCTTTGTATTGTCAAAGCATTGTATGCACTGAGAGAACAACTTTTTTGTCCTGATGTCTAGAGGCATGAAACAACTTTCAGTCATCTCAGAATCATGTGGGAAGATAACCAAAGGTGTTTCCATTAGGTTTGCAGTAAGTACTTTGGTTTAAAATTGAAATGCATACTCTTTGTATTGTCAAAGCATTGTATGCACTGAGATAACAACTTTGTTGTCTTGATGTATAGACGCATGAAACAACTTTCAGTCATCTCAGAATCATGTGGGAAGATAACCTAAGGTGTTTCCATTAGGTTTGCAGTAAGTACTTTGGTGTTAAAATTGAAAAGTATACTCTTTGTATTGTCAAAGCATTGTATGCACTGAGATAACAACTTTTTTGTCTCAATGTCTAAAGGCATGAAACAACTTTCAGTCACCTCAGAATCATGTGGGAAGTTAACCTAAGGTGTTTCCATTAGTTTTGCAGTAAGTTCTTTGGTGTAAAATTGAAATGAATACTATTTGTATTGTCAAAGCATTGGAAGCACTGAGAAAAGAACTTTTTTGTCTTGATGAGCAGAGGCATGAAACTGCTTTCAAACTACTCATAATCATGTGGGAAGTTGAACTAGGGTGTTTCCATTAGGTTTGGACTACGTACTTTGGTGTAAAATTCAAATCTATAATACTTTTAATGTCAAAGCACTCTATTCTCAGAGAAATCAACTTTTTTGTCTTAATGCACAGAGGCATGAAACAACTTGCAGACATTTCAGAATCATGTGGGAAGTTAACCTAAGGTGTTTCCATTAGGTTTGCACTAAGTACTTTGGTGTAAAATTGAAGTGTATACTATTTGTATTGTCAAAGCATTGTATGCACTGAGATAACAACTTTGTTGTCTTGATGTATAGAGGCATGAAACACCTTTCAACCTGCTCATAATCATGTTGGAAGGTAACCTGAGGTGTTTGCATTAGGTTTGCAGTCAGGACTTTTCAGGACATTTGAAGTGTATACTACTGTTACATCAAAACATTGTATGCACTGAAATAACAACTTTTTTGTCTTGATGTCTAGAGGCATGAAACAACTTTCAGTCATCTCAGAATCATGTGGGAAGTTAACCTAAGGTGTTTCCTTTAGGTTTGCACTAAGTACTTTGGTGTAAAATTGAAATGCATACTATTTGTATTGTCAAAGCTTTGGAAGCACTGAGAAAAGAACTTTTTTGTCTTGACGAGCAGAGGCATGAAACTACTTTCAAACTACTCATAATCATGTGGGAAGTTGAACTAAGGTGTTTCGTTTAGGTTTGCACTGAGTACTTTGGTGTAAAATTCAAATGTATAATACTTTTAATGTCAAAGCACTCTATTCTCTGAGAAATCAACTTTTTTGTCTTTATGTACAGAGGCATGAAACAACTTGCAGACATTCCAGAATCATGAGGGAAGTTAACCTAAGGTGTTTCCATTAGGTTTGCAGTAAGCACTTTGGTGTAAAATTGAAATGTATACTCTTTGTATTTTCAAAGCGTTGTATGCACTGAGATAACAACTTTTTTGTCTTGATGTCTAGAGGCATGAAACAACTTTCAGTCATCTCAGAATCATGTGGGAAGTTAACCTAAGGTGTTTCCATTAGGTTTGCACTAAGTACTTTGGTGTAAAATTCAAATGCATAATACTTTTAATGTCAAAGCACTCTATTCTCTGAGAAATCAACTTTTTTGTCTTTATGTACAGAGGCATGAAACAACTTGCAGACATTTCAGAATCATGTGGGAAGTTAACCTTAGGTGTTTCCATTAGGTTTGCAGTAAGCACTTTGGTGTAAAATTGAAATGTATACTCTTTGTATTTTCAAAGCGTTGTATGCACTGAGATAACAACTTTTTTGTCTTGATGTCTAGAGGCATGAAACAACTTTCAGTCATCTCAGAATCATGTGGGAAGTTAACCTAAGGTGTTTCCATTAGGTTTGCACTAAGTACTTTGGTGTAAAATTCAAATGCATAATACTTTTAATGTCAAAGCACTCTATTCTCTGAGAAATCAACTTTTTTGTCTTTATGTACAGAGGCATGAAACAACTTGCAGACATTTCAGAATCATGTGGGAAGTTAACCTTAGGTGTTTCCATTAGGTTTGCAGTAAGGACTTTGGTGTAAAATTGAAATGTATACTCTTTGTATTGTCAAAGCATTGTATGCACTGAGATAACAACTTTTTTGTCTTGATGTCTAGAGGCATGAAACAACTTTCAGTCATCTCAGAATCATGTGGGAAGTTAACCTAAGGTGTTTCCATTAGGTTTGCACTAAGTACTTTGGTGTAAAATTGAAGTGTACACTATTTGTACTGACAAAGCATTGTATGCACTGAGATAACATCTTTGTTGTCGTGATGTATAGAGGCATGAAAAAACTTTCAAACTGCTCATAATCATGAGGGAAGTTAACCAAAGGTGTTTCCATTAGGTTTGCAGTCAGGACTTTTCAGTACAATTTAAGTGTATACTACTGTTACGTCAAAGCATTGTATGCACTGAGATAACAACTTTTTTGTCTTAATGTCTAAAGGCATGAAACAACTTTCAGTCATCTCAGAATCATGTGGGAAGTTAACCTAAGGTGTTTCCATTAGTTTTGCAGTAAGTTCTTTGGTGTAAAATTGAAATGTATACTATTTGTATTGTCAAAGCATTGGAAGCACTGAGAAAAGAACTTTTTTGTCTTGATGAGCAGCGGCATGAAACTACTTTCAAACTACTCATAATCATGTGGGAAGTTGAACTAGGGTGTTTCCATTAGGTTTGCACTAAGTACTTTGGTGTAAAATTCAAATCTATAATACATTTAATGTCAAAGCACTCTAATCTCTGAGAAATCAACTTTTTTGTCTTTATGTACAGAGGCATGAAACAACTTGTAGACATTTCAGAATCATGTGGGAAGTTAACCTAAGGTGTTTCCATTAGGTTTGCAGTCAGTACTTTGGTGTAAAATTGAAATGTATACTATTTGTATTGCAAAGCTTTGGAAGCACTGAGAAAAGAACTTTTTGGTCTTGATGTATATAGGCATGAAACAACTTTCAAACTGCTCATAATCATGTGGGAAGTTAACCAAAGGTGTTTCCATTAGGTTTGCAGTAAGTACTTTGGTTTAAAATTGAAATGCATACTCTTTGTATTGTCAAAGCATTGTATGCACTGAGATAACAACTTTGTTGTCTTGATGTACAGAGGCATGAAACAACTTGCAGACATTTCAGAATCATGTGGGAAGTTAACCTAAGGTGTTTCCATTAGGTTTGCAGTAAGTACTTTGGTGTAAAATTGAAATGTATACTCTTTGTATTGTCAAAGCATTGTATGCACTGAGATAACAACTTTTTTGTCTTGATGTCTAGAGGCATGAAACAACTTTCAGTCATCTCAGATTCATGTGGGAAGTTAACCTAAGGTGTTTCCATTAGGTTTGCACTAAGTACTTTGGTGTAAAATTGAAATGTATACTATTTGTATTGCAAAGCTTTGGAAGCACTGAGAAAAGAACTCTTTTGTCTTGATGTATATAGGCATGAAGCAACTTTCAAACTGCTCATAATCATGTGGGAAGTTAACCAAAGGTGTTTCCATTAGGTTTGCAGTAAGTACTTTGGTTTAAAATTGAAATGCATACTCTTTGTATTGTCAAAGCATTGTATGCACTGAGATAACAACTTTGTTGTCTTGATGTATAGAGGAATGAAACAACTTTCAGTCATCTCAGAATCATGTGGGAAGTTAACCTAAGGTGTTTCCATTAGGTTTGCACTAAGTACTTTGGTGTAAAATTCAAATGTATAATACTTTTAATGTCAAAGCACTCTATTCTCTGAGAAATCAACTTTTTTGTCTTTATGTACAGGGGCATGAAACAACTTGCAGACATTTCAGAATCATGTGGGAAGTTAACCTTAGGTGTTTCCATTAGGTTTGCAGTAAGTACTTTGGTGTAAAATTGAAATGTATACTCTTTGTATTGTCAAAGCATTGTATGCACTGAGATAACAACTTTTTTGTCTTGATGTCTAGAGGCATGAAACAACTTTCAGTCATCTCAGAATCATGTGGGAAGTTAACCTAAGGTGTTTCCATTAGGTTTGCACTAAGTACTTTGGTGTAAAATTGAAGTGTATACTATTTGTACTGACAAAGCATTGTATGCACTGAGATAACAACTTTGTTGTCTTGATGTATAGAGGTATGAAAAAACTTTCAAACTGCTCATAATCATGAGGGAAGTTAACCAAAGGTGTTTCCATTAGGTTTGCAGTCAGGACTTTTCAGTACAATTTACGTGTATACTACTGTTACGTCAAAGCATTGTATGCACTGAGATAACAACTTTTTTGTCTCAATGTCTAAAGGCATGAAACAACTTTCAGTCACCTCAGAATCATGTGGGAAGTTAACCTAAGGTGTTTCCATTAGTTTTGCAGTAAGTTCTTTGGTGTAAAATTGAAATGAATACTATTTGTATTGTCAAAGCATTGGAAGCACTGAGAAAAGAACTTTTTTGTCTTGATGAGCAGAGGCATGAAACTGCTTTCAAACTACTCATAATCATGTGGGAAGTTGAACTAGGGTGTTTCCATTAGGTTTGCACTACGTACTTTGGTGTAAAATTCAAATCTATAATACTTTTAATGTCAAAGCACTCTATTCTCAGAGAAATCAACTTTTTTGTCTTAATGCACAGAGGCATGAAACAACTTGCAGACATTTCAGAATCATGTGGGAAGTTAACCTAAGGTGTTTCCATTAGGTTTGCACTAAGTACTTTGGTGTAAAATTGAAGTGTATACTATTTGTATTGTCAAAGCATTGTATGCACTGAGATAACAACTTTGTTGTCTTGATGTATAGAGGCATGAAACACCTTTCAACCTGCTCATAATCATGTTGGAAGGTAACCTGAGGTGTTTGCATTAGGTTTGCAGTCAGGACTTTTCAGGACATTTGAAGTGTATACTACTGTTACATCAAAACATTGTATGCACTGAAATAACAACTTTTTTGTCTTGATGTCTAGAGGCATGAAACAACTTTCAGTCATCTCAGATTCATGTGGGAAGTTAACCTAAGGTGTTTCCATTAGGTTTGCACTAAGTACTTTGGTGTAAAATTGAAATGTATACTATTTGTATTGCAAAGCTTTGGAAGCACTGAGAAAAGAACTTTTTTGTCTTGATGTATATAGGCATGAAACAACTTTCAAACTGTCATAATCATGTGGGAAGTTAACCAAAGGTGTTTCCATTAGGTTTGCAGTAAGTACTTTGGTTTAAAATTGAAATGCATACTCTTTGTATTGTCAAAGCATTGTATGCACTGAGATAACAACTTTGTTGTCTTGATGTATAGAGGAATGAAACAACTTTCAGTCATCTCAGAATCATGTGGGAAGTTAACCTAAGGTGTTTCCATTAGGTTTGCAGTAAGTACTTTGGTGTAAAATTGAAATGTATACTCTTTGCATTGTCAAAGCATTGTATGCACTGAGATAACAACTTTTTTGTCTTGATGTCTAGAGGCATGAAACAACTTTCAGTCATCTCAGAATCATGTGGGAAGTTAACCTAAGGTGTTTCCATTAGTTTTGCAGTAAGTTCTTTGGTGTAAAATTGAAATGAATACTATTTGTATTGTCAAAGCATTGGAAGCACTGAGAAAAGAACTTTTTTGTCTTGATGAGCAGAGGCATGAAACTGCTTTCAAACTACTCATAATCATGTGGGAAGTTGAACTAGGGTGTTTCCATTAGGTTTGAACTAAGTACTTTGGTGTAAAATTCAAATCCATAATACTTTTAATGTCAAAGCACTCTATTCTCAGAGAAATCAACTTTTTTGTCTTAATGCACAGAGGCATGAAACAACTTGCAGACATTTCAGAATCATGTGGGAAGTTAACCTAAGGTGTTTCCATTAGGTTTGCACTAAGTACTTTGGTGTAAAATTGAAGTGTATACTATTTGTATTGTCAAAGCATTGTATGCACTGAGATAACAACTTTGTTGTCTTGATGTATAGAGGCATGAAACACCTTTCAACCTGCTCATAATCATGTTGGAAGGTAACCTGAGGTGTTTGCATTAGGATTGCAGTCAGGACTTTTCAGTACAATTTACGTGTATACTACTGTTACGTCAAAGCATTGTATGCACTGAGATAACAACTTTTTTGTCTCAATGTCTAAAGGCATGAAACAACTTTCAGTCACCTCAGAATCATGTGGGAAGTTAACCTAAGGTGTTTCCATTAGTTTTGCAGTAAGTTCTTTGGTGTAAAATTGAAATGAATACTATTTGTATTGTCAAAGCATTGGAAGCACTGAGAAAAGAACTTTTTTGTCTTGATGAGCAGAGGCATGAAACTGCTTTCAAACTACTCATAATCATGTGGGAAGTTGAACTAGGGTGTTTCCATTAGGTTTGCACTACGTACTTTGGTGTAAAATTCAAATCTATAATACTTTTAATGTCAAAGCACTCTATTCTCAGAGAAATCAACTTTTTTGTCTTAATGCACAGAGGCATGAAACAACTTGCAGACATTTCAGAATCATGTGGGAAGTTAACCTAAGGTGTTTCCATTAGGTTTGCACTAAGTACTTTGGTGTAAAATTGAAGTGTATACTATTTGTATTGTCAAAGCATTGTATGCACTGAGATAACAACTTTGTTGTCTTCAGGTATAGAGGCATGAAACACCTTTCAACCTGCTCATAATCATGTTGGAAGGTAACCTGAGGTGTTTGCATTAGGTTTGCAGTCAGGACTTTTCAGGACATTTGAAGTGTATACTACTGTTACATCAAAACATTGTATGCACTGAAATAACAACTTTTTTGTCTTGATGTCTAGAGGCATGAAACAACTTTCAGTCATCTCAGATTCATGTGGGAAGTTAACCTAAGGTGTTTCCATTAGGTTTGCACTAAGTACTTTGGTGTAAAATTGAAATGTATACTATTTGTATTGCAAAGCTTTGGAAGCACTGAGAAAAGAACTTTTTTGTCTTGATGTATATAGGCATGAAACAACTTTCAAACTGTCATAATCATGTGGGAAGTTAACCAAAGGTGTTTCCATTAGGTTTGCAGTAAGTACTTTGGTTTAAAATTGAAATGCATACTCTTTGTATTGTCAAAGCATTGTATGCACTGAGATAACAACTTTGTTGTCTTGATGTATAGAGGAATGAAACAACTTTCAGTCATCTCAGAATCATGTGGGAAGTTAACCTAAGGTGTTTCCATTAGGTTTGCAGTAAGTACTTTGGTGTAAAATTGAAATGTATACTCTTTGCATTGTCAAAGCATTGTATGCACTGAGATAACAACTTTTTTGTCTTGATGTCTAGAGGCATGAAACAACTTTCAGTCATCTCAGAATCATGTGGGAAGTTAACCTAAGGTGTTTCCATTAGTTTTGCAGTAAGTTCTTTGGTGTAAAATTGAAATGAATACTATTTGTATTGTCAAAGCATTGGAAGCACTGAGAAAAGAACTTTTTTGTCTTGATGAGCAGAGGCATGAAACTGCTTTCAAACTACTCATAATCATGTGGGAAGTTGAACTAGGGTGTTTCCATTAGGTTTGAACTAAGTACTTTGGTGTAAAATTCAAATCCATAATACTTTTAATGTCAAAGCACTCTATTCTCAGAGAAATCAACTTTTTTGTCTTAATGCACAGAGGCATGAAACAACTTGCAGACATTTCAGAATCATGTGGGAAGTTAACCTAAGGTGTTTCCATTAGGTTTGCACTAAGTACTTTGGTGTAAAATTGAAGTGTATACTATTTGTATTGTCAAAGCATTGTATGCACTGAGATAACAACTTTGTTGTCTTGATGTATAGAGGCATGAAACACCTTTCAACCTGCTCATAATCATGTTGGAAGGTAACCTGAGGTGTTTGCATTAGGTTTGCAGTCAGGACTTTTCAGGACATTTGAAGTGTATACTACTGTTACATCAAAACATTGTATGCACTGAAATAACAACTTTTTTGTCTTGATGTCTAGAGGCATGAAACAACTTTCAGTCATCTCAGAATCATGTGGGAAGTTAACCTAAGGTGTTTCCTTTAGGTTTGCACTAAGTACTTTGGTGTAAAATTGAAATGCATACTATTTGTATTGTCAAAGCTTTGGAAGCACTGAGAAAAGAACTTTTTTGTCTTGACGAGCAGAGGCATGAAACTACTTTCAAACTACTCATAATCATGTGGGAAGTTGAACTAGGGTGTTTCCATTAGGTTTGCACTAAGTACTTTGGTGTAAAATTCAAATCTATAATACATTTAATGTCAAAGCACTCTAATCTCTGAGAAATCAACTTTTTTGTCTTTATGTACAGAGGCATGAAACAACTTGCAGACATTTCAGAATCATGTGGGAAGTTAACCTAAGGTGTTTCCATTAGGTTTGCAGTCAGTACTTTGGTGTAAAATTGAAATGTATACTATTTGTATTGCAAAGCTTTGGAAGCACTGAGAAAAGAACTTTTTGGTCTTGATGTATATAGGCATGAAACAACTTTCAAACTGCTCATAATCATGTGGGAAGTTAACCAAAGGTGTTTCCATTATGTTTGCAGTAAGTACTTTGGTGTAAAATTGAAATGCATACTCTTTGTATTGTCAAAGCATTGTATGCACTGAGAGAACAACTTTTTTGTCCTGATGTCTAGAGGCATGAAACAACTTTCAGTCATCTCAGAATCATGTGGGAAGATAACCAAAGGTGTTTCCATTAGGTTTGCAGTAAGTACTTTGGTTTAAAATTGAAATGCATACTCTTTGTATTGTCAAAGCATTGTATGCACTGAGATAACAACTTTGTTGTCTTGATGTATAGTCGGATGAAACAACTTTCAGTCATCTCAGAATCATGTGGGAAGATAACCTAAGGTGTTTCCATTAGGTTTGCAGTAAGTACTTTGGTGTTAAAATTGAAAAGTATACTCTTTGTATTGTCAAAGCATTGTATGCACTGAGATAACAACTTTTTTGTCTCAATGTCTAAAGGCATGAAACAACTTTCAGTCACCTCAGAATCATGTGGGAAGTTAACCTAAGGTGTTTCCATTAGTTTTGCAGTAAGTTCTTTGGTGTAAAATTGAAATGAATACTATTTGTATTGTCAAAGCATTGGAAGCACTGAGAAAAGAACTTTTTTGTCTTGATGAGCAGAGGCATGAAACTGCTTTCAAACTACTCATAATCATGTGGGAAGTTGAACTAGGGTGTTTCCATTAGGTTTGCACTACGTACTTTGGTGTAAAATTCAAATCTATAATACTTTTAATGTCAAAGCACTCTATTCTCAGAGAAATCAACTTTTTTGTCTTAATGCACAGAGGCATGAAACAACTTGCAGACATTTCAGAATCATGTGGGAAGTTAACTTAAGGTGTTTCCATTAGGTTTGCACTAAGAACTTTGGTGTAAAATTGAAGTGTATACTATTTGTATTGTCAAAGCATTGTATGCACTGAGATAACAACTTTGTTGTCTTGATGTATAGAGGCATGAAACACCTTTCAACCTGCTCATAATCATGTTGGAAGGTAACCTGAGGTGTTTGCATTAGGTTTGCAGTCAGGACTTTTTTTGGACATTTGAAGTGTATACTACTGTTACATCAAAACATTGTATGCACTGAAATAACAACTTTTTTGTCTTAATGTCTAGAGGCATGAAACAACTTTCAGTCATCTCAGAATCATGTGGGAAGTTAACCTAAGGTGTTTCCTTTAGGTTTGCACTAAGTACTTTGGTGTAAAATTGAAATGCATACTATTTCTATTGTCAAAGCTTTGGAAGCACTGAGAAAAGAACTTTTTTGTCTTGACGAGCAGAGGCATGAAACTACTTTCAAACTACTCATAATCATGTGGGAAGTTGAACTAGGGTGTTTCCATTAGGTTTGCACTAAGTACTTTGGTGTAAAATTCAAATCTATAATACATTTAATGTCAAAGCACTCTAATCTCTGAGAAATCAACTTTTTTGTCTTTATGTACAGAGGCATGAAACAACTTGCAGACATTTCAGAATCATGTGGGAAGTTAACGTAAGGTGTTTCCATTAGGTTTGCAGTCAGTACTTTGGTGTAAAATTGAAATGTATACTATTTGTATTGCAAAGCTTTGGAAGCACTGAGAAAAGAACTTTTTGGTCTTGATGTATATAGGCATGAAACAACTTTCAAACTGCTCATAATCATGTGGGAAGTTAACCAAAGGTGTTTCCATTAGGTTTGCAGTAAGTACTTTGGTGTAAAATTGAAATGCATACTCTTTGTATTGTCAAAGCATTGTATGCACTGAGAGAACAACTTTTTTGTCCTGATGTCTAGAGGCATGAAACAACTTTCAGTCATCTCAGAATCATGTGGGAAGATAACCAAAGGTGTTTCCATTAGGTTTGCAGTAAGTACTTTGGTTTAAAATTGAAATGCATACTCTTTGTATTGTCAAAGCATTGTATGCACTGAGATAACAACTTTGTTGTCTTGATGTATAGACGCATGAAACAACTTTCAGTCATCTCAGAATCATGTGGGAAGATAACCTAAGGTGTTTCCATTAGGTTTGCAGTAAGTACTTTGGTGTTAAAATTGAAATGTATACTCTTTGTATTGTCAAAGCATTGTATGCACTGAGATAACAACTTTTTTGTCTCAATGTCTAAAGGCATGAAACAACTTTCAGTCACCTCAGAATCATGTGGGAAGTTAACCTAAGGTGTTTCCATTAGTTTTGCAGTAAGTTCTTTGGTGTAAAATTGAAATGAATACTATTTGTATTGTCAAAGCATTGGAAGCACTGAGAAAAGAACTTTTTTGTCTTGATGAGCAGAGGCATGAAATTGCTTTCAAACTACTCATAATCATGTGGGAAGTTGAACTAGGGTGTTTCCATTAGGTTTGAACTAAGTACTTTGGTGTAAAATTCAAATCCATAATACTTTTAATGTCAAAGCACTCTATTCTCAGAGAAATCAACTTTTTTGTCTTAATGCACAGAGGCATGAAACAACTTGCAGACATTTCAGAATCATGTGGGAAGTTAACCTAAGGTGTTTCCACTAGGTTTGCAGTCAGTACTTTGGTGTAAAATTGAAATGTATACTATTTGTATTGCAAAGCTTTGGAAGCACTGAGAAAAGAACTTTTTGGTCTTGATGTATATAGGCATGAAACAACTTTCAAACTGCTCATAATCATGTGGGAAGTTAACCAAAGGTGTTTCCATTAGGTTTGCAGTAAGTACTTTGGTTTAAAATTGAAATGCATACTCTTTGTATTGTCAAAGCATTGTATGCACTGAGATAACAACTTTGTTGTCTTGATGTACAGAGGCATGAAACAACTTGCAGACATTTCAGAATCATGTGGGAAGTTAACCTAAGGTGTTTCCATTAGGTTTGCAGTAAGTACTTTGGTGTAAAATTGAAATGTATACTCTTTGTATTGTCAAAGCATTGTATGCACTGAGATAACAACTTTTTTGTCTTGATGTCTAGAGGCATGAAACAACTTTCAGTCATCTCAGATTCATGTGGGAAGTTAACCTAAGGTGTTTCCATTAGGTTTGCACTAAGTACTTTGGTGTAAAATTGAAATGTATACTATTTGTATTGCAAAGCTTTGGAAGCACTGAGAAAAGAACTTTTTTGTCTTGATGTATATAGGCATGAAACAACTTTCAAACTGCTCATAATCATGTGGGAAGTTAACCAAAGGTGTTTCCATTAGGTTTGCAGTAAGTACTTTGGTTTAAAATTGAAATGCATACTCTTTGTATTGTCAAAGCATTGTATGCACTGAGATAACAACTTTGTTGTCTTGATGTATAGAGGAATGAAACAACTTTCAGTCATCTCAGAATCATGTGGGAAGTTAACCTACGGTGTTTCCATTAGGTTTGCAGTAAGTACTTTGGTGTAAAATTGAAATGTATACTCTTTGCTTTGTCAAAGCATTGTATGCACTGAGATAACAACTTTTTTGTCTTGATGTCTAGAGGCATGAAACAACTTTCAGTCATCTCAGAATCATGTGGGAAGTTAACCTAAGTTGTTTCCATTAGGTTTGCACTAAGTACTTTGGTGTAAAATTGAAGTGTATACTATTTGTATTGTCAAAGCATTGTATGCACTGAGATAACAACTTTGTTGTCTTGATGTATAGAGGCATGAAACACCTTTCAACCTGCTCATAATCATGTTGGAAGGTAACCTGAGGTGTTTGCATTAGGTTTGCAGTCAGGACTTTTCAGGACATTTGAAGTGTATACTACTGTTACATCAAAACATTGTATGCACTGAAATAACAACTTTTTTGTCTTAATGTCTAGAGGCATGAAACAACTTTCAGTCATCTCAGAATCATGTGGGAAGTTAACCTAAGGTGTTTCCTTTAGGTTTGCACTAAGTACTTTGGTGTAAAATTGAAATGCATACTATTTGTATTGTCAAAGCTTTGGAAGCACTGAGAAAAGAACTTTTTTGTCTTGACGAGCAGAGGCATGAAACTACTTTCAAACTACTCATAATCATGTGGGAAGTTGAACTAGGGTGTTTCCATTAGGTTTGCACTAAGTACTTTGGTGTAAAATTCAAATCTATAATACATTTAATGTCAAAGCACTCTAATCTCTGAGAAATCAACTTTTTTGTCTTTATGTACAGAGGCATGAAACAACTTGCAGACATTTCAGAATCATGTGGGAAGTTAACCTAAGGTGTTTCCATTAGGTTTGCAGTCAGTACTTTGGTGTAAAATTGAAATGTATACTATTTGTATTGCAAAGCTTTGGAAGCACTGAGAAAAGAACTTTTTGGTCTTGATGTATATAGGCATGAAACAACTTTCAAACTGCTCATAATCATGTGGGAAGTTAAACAAAGGTGTTTCCATTAGGTTTGCAGTAAGTACTTTGGTGTAAAATTGAAATGCATACTCTTTGTATTGTCAAAGCATTGTATGCACTGAGAGAACAACTTTTTTGTCCTGATGTCTAGAGGCATGAAACAACTTTCAGTCATCTCAGAATCATGTGGGAAGATAACCAAAGGTGTTTCCATTAGGTTTGCAGTAAGTACTTTGGTTTAAAATTGAAATGCATACTCTTTGTATTGTCAAAGCATTGTATGCACTGAGATAACAACTTTGTTGTCTTGATGTATAGACGCATGAAACAACTTTCAGTCATCTCAGAATCATGTGGGAAGATAACCTAAGGTGTTTCCATTAGGTTTGCAGTAAGTACTTTGGTGTTAAAATTGAAATGTATACTCTTTGTATTGTCAAAGCATTGTATGCACTGAGATAACAACTTTTTTGTCTCAATGTCTAAAGGCATGAAACAACTTTCAGTCACCTCAGAATCATGTGGGAAGTTAACCTAAGGTGTTTCCATTAGTTTTGCAGTAAGTTCTTTGGTGTAAAATTGAAATGAATACTATTTGTATTGTCAAAGCATTGGAAGCACTGAGAAAAGAACTTTTTTGTCTTGATGAGCAGAGGCATGAAATTGCTTTCAAACTACTCATAATCATGTGGGAAGTTGAACTAGGGTGTTTCAATTAGGTTTGAACTAAGTACTTTGGTGTAAAATTCAAATCCATAATACTTTTAATGTCAAAGCACTCTATTCTCAGAGAAATCAACTTTTTTGTCTTAATGCACAGAGGCATGAAACAACTTGCAGACATTTCAGAATCATGTGGGAAGTTAACCTAAGGTGTTTCCATTAGGTTTGCAGTCAGTACTTTGGTGTAAAATTGAAATGTATACTATTTGTATTGCAAAGCTTTGGAAGCACTGAGAAAAGAACTTTTTGGTCCTGATGTATATAGGCATGAAACAACTTTCAAACTGCTCATAATCATGTGGGAAGTTAACCAAAGGTGTTTGCATTAGGTTTGCAGTCAGGACTTTTCAGGACATTTGAAGTGTATACTACTGTTACATCAAAACATTGTATGCACTGAAATAACAACTTTTTTGTCTTGATGTCTAGAGGCATGAAACAACTTTCAGTCATCTCAGAATCATGTGGGAAGTTAACCTAAGGTGTTTCCTTTAGGTTTGCACTAAGTACTTTGGTGTAAAATTGAAATGCATACTATTTGTATTGTCAAAGCTTTGGAAGCACTGAGAAAAGAACTTTTTTGTCTTGACGAGCAGAGGCATGAAACTACTTTCAAACTACTCATAATCATGTGGGAAGTTGAACTAAGGTGTTTCGTTTAGGTTTGCACTGAGTACTTTGGTGTAAAATTCAAATGTATAATACTTTTAATGTCAAAGCACTCTATTCTCTGAGAAATCAACTTTTTTGTCTTTATGTACAGAGGCATGAAACAACTTGCAGACATTCCAGAATCATGAGGGAAGTTAACCTAAGGTGTTTCCATTAGGTTTGCAGTAAGCACTTTGGTGTAAAATTCAAATGTATACTCTTTGTATTTTCAAAGCGTTGTATGCACTGAGATAACAACTTTTTTGTCTTGATGTCTAGAGGCATGAAACAACTTTCAGTCATCTCAGAATCATGTGGGAAGTTAACCTAAGGTGTTTCCATTAGGTTTGCACTAAGTACTTTGGTGTAAAATTGAAGTGTACACTATTTGTACTGACAAAGCATTGTATGCACTGAGATAACATCTTTGTTGTCTTGATGTATAGAGGCATGAAAAAACTTTCAAACTGCTCATAATCATGAGGGAAGTTAACCAAAGGTGTTTGCATTAGGTTTGCAGTCAGGACTTTTCAGTACAATTTAAGTGTATACTACTGTTACGTCAAAGCATTGTATGCACTGAGATAACAACTTTTTTGTCTTAATGTCTAAAGGCATGAAACAACTTTCAGTCATCTCAGAATCATGTGGGAAGTTAACCTAAGGTGTTTCCATTAGTTTTGCAGTAAGTTCTTTGGTGTAAAATTGAAATGTATACTATTTGTATTGTCAAAGCATTGGAAGCACTGAGAAAAGAACTTTTTTGTCTTGATGAGCAGCGGCATGAAACTACTTTCAAACTACTCATAATCATGTGGGAAGTTGAACTAGGGTGTTTCCATTAGGTTTGCACTAAGTACTTTGGTGTAAAATTCAAATCTATAATACATTTAATGTCAAAGCACTCTAATCTCTGAGAAATCAACTTTTTTGTCTTTATGTACAGAGGCATGAAACAACTTGCAGACATTTCAGAATCATGTGGGAAGTTAACCTAAGGTGTTTCCATTAGGTTTGCAGTCAGTACTTTGGTGTAAAATTGAAATGTATACTATTTGTATTGCAAAGCTTTGGAAGCACTGAGAAAAGAACTTTTTGGTCTTGATGTATATAGGCATGAAACAACTTTCAAACTGCTCATAATCATGTGGGAAGTTAACCAAAGGTGTTTCCATTAGGTTTGCAGTAAGTACTTTGGTTTAAAATTGAAATGCATACTCTTTGTATTGTCAAAGCATTGTATGCACTGAGATAACAACTTTGTTGTCTTGATGTACAGAGTATTGAAACAACTTGCAGACATTTCAGAATCATGTGGGAAGTTAACCTAAGGTGTTTCCATTAGGTTTGCAGTAAGTACTTTGGTGTAAAATTGAAATGTATACTCTTTGTATTGTCAAAGCATTGTATGCACTGAGATAACAACTTTTTTGTCTTGATGTCTAGAGGCATGAAACAACTTTCAGTCATCTCAGATTCATGTGGGAAGTTAACCTAAGGTGTTTCCATTAGGTTTGCACTAAGTACTTTGGTGTAAAATTGAAATGTATACTATTTGTATTGCAAAGCTTTGGAAGCACTGAGAAAAGAACTCTTTTGTCTTGATGTATATAGGCATGAAGCAACTTTCAAACTGCTCATAATCATGTGGGAAGTTAACCAAAGGTGTTTCCATTAGGTTTGCAGTAAGTACTTTGGTTTGAAATTGAAATGCATACTCTTTGTATTGTCAAAGCATTGTATGCACTGAGATAACAACTTTGTTGTCTTGATGTATAGAGGAATGAAACAACTTTCAGTCATCTCAGAATCATGTGGGAAGTTAACCTAAGGTGTTTCCATTAGGTTTGCAGTAAGTACTTTGGTGTAAAATTGAAATGTATACTCTTTGCTTTGTCAAAGCATTGTATGCACTGAGATAACAACTTTTTTGTCTTGATGTCTAGAGGCATGAAACAACTTTCAGTCATCTCAGAATCATGTGGGAAGTTAACCTAAGTTGTTTCCATTAGGTTTGCACTAAGTACTTTGGTGTAAAATTGAAGTGTATACTATTTGTATTGTCAAAGCATTGCATGCACTGAGATAACAACTTTGTTGTCTTGATGTATAGAGGCATGAAACACCTTTCAACCTGCTCATAATCATGTTGGAAGGTAACCTGAGGTGTTTGCATTAGGTTTGCAGTCAGGACTTTTCAGGACATTTGAAGTGTATACTACTGTTACATCAAAACATTGTATGCACTGAAATAACAACTTTTTTGTCTTAATGTCTAGAGGCATGAAACAACTTTCAGTCATCTCAGAATCATGTGGGAAGTTAACCTAAGGTGTTTCCTTTAGGTTTGCACTAAGTACTTTGGTGTAAAATTGAAATGCATACTATTTGTATTGTCAAAGCTTTGGAAGCACTGAGAAAAGAACTTTTTTGTCTTGACGAGCAGAGGCATGAAACTACTTTCAAACTACTCATAATCATGTGGGAAGTTGAACTAGGGTGTTTCCATTAGGTTTGCACTAAGTACTTTGGTGTAAAATTCAAATCTATAATACATTTAATGTCAAAGCACTCTAATCTCTGAGAAATCAACTTTTTTGTCTTTATGTACAGAGGCATGAAACAACTTGCAGACATTTCAGAATCATGTGGGAAGTTAACCTAAGGTGTTTCCATTAGGTTTGCAGTCAGTACTTTGGTGTAAAATTGAAATGTATACTATTTGTATTGCAAAGCTTTGGAAGCACTGAGAAAAGAACTTTTTGGTCTTGATGTATATAGGCATGAAACAACTTTCAAACTGCTCATAATCATGTGGGAAGTTAACCAAAGGTGTTTCCATTAGGTTTGCAGTAAGTACTTTGGTGTAAAATTGAAATGCATACTCTTTGTATTGTCAAAGCATTGTATGCACTGAGAGAACAACTTTTTTGTCCTGATGTCTAGAGGCATGAAACAACTTTCAGTCATCTCAGAATCATGTGGGAAGATAACCAAAGGTGTTTCCATTAGGTTTGCAGTAAGTACTTTGGTTTAAAATTGAAATGCATACTCTTTGTATTGTCAAAGCATTGTATGCACTGAGATAACAACTTTGTTGTCTTGATGTATAGACGCATGAAACAACTTTCAGTCATCTCAGAATCATGTGGGAAGATAACCTAAGGTGTTTCCATTAGGTTTGCAGTAAGTACTTTGGTGTTAAAATTGAAATGTATACTCTTTGTATTGTCAAAGCATTGTATGCACTGAGATAACAACTTTTTTGTCTCAATGTCTAAAGGCATGAAACAACTTTCAGTCACCTCAGAATCATGTGGGAAGTTAACCTAAGGTGTTTCCATTAGTTTTGCAGTAAGTTCTTTGGTGTAAAATTGAAATGAATACTATTTGTATTGTCAAAGCATTGGAAGCACTGAGAAAAGAACTTTTTTGTCTTGATGAGCAGAGGCATGAAATTGCTTTCAAACTACTCATAATCATGTGGGAAGTTGAACTAGGGTGTTTCCATTAGGTTTGAACTAAGTACTTTGGTGTAAAATTCAAATCCATAATACTTTTAATGTCAAAGCACTCTATTCTCAGAGAAATCAACTTTTTTGTCTTAATGCACAGAGGCATGAAACAACTTGCAGACATTTCAGAATCATGTGGGAAGTTAACCTAAGGTGTTTCCATTAGGTTTGCAGTCAGTACTTTGGTGTAAAATTGAAATGTATACTATTTGTATTGCAAAGCTTTGGAAGCACTGAGAAAAGAACTTTTTGGTCCTGATGTATATAGGCATGAAACAACTTTCAAACTGCTCATAATCATGTGGGAAGTTAACCAAAGGTGTTTGCATTAGGTTTGCAGTCAGGACTTTTCAGGACATTTGAAGTGTATACTACTGTTACATCAAAACATTGTATGCACTGAAATAACAACTTTTTTGTCTTGATGTCTAGAGGCATGAAACAACTTTCAGTCATCTCAGAATCATGTGGGAAGTTAACCTAAGGTGTTTCCTTTAGGTTTGCACTAAGTACTTTGGTGTAAAATTGAAATGCATACTATTTGTATTGTCAAAGCTTTGGAAGCACTGAGAAAAGAACTTTTTTGTCTTGACGAGCAGAGGCATGAAACTACTTTCAAACTACTCATAATCATGTGGGAAGTTGAACTAAGGTGTTTCGTTTAGGTTTGCACTGAGTACTTTGGTGTAAAATTCAAATGTATAATACTTTTAATGTCAAAGCACTCTATTCTCTGAGAAATCAACTTTTTTGTCTTTATGTACAGAGGCATGAAACAACTTGCAGACATTCCAGAATCATGAGGGAAGTTAACCTAAGGTGTTTCCATTAGGTTTGCAGTAAGCACTTTGGTGTAAAATTCAAATGTATACTCTTTGTATTTTCAAAGCGTTGTATGCACTGAGATAACAACTTTTTTGTCTTGATGTCTAGAGGCATGAAACAACTTTCAGTCATCTCAGAATCATGTGGGAAGTTAACCTAAGGTGTTTCCATTAGGTTTGCACTAAGTACTTTGGTGTAAAATTGAAGTGTACACTATTTGTACTGACAAAGCATTGTATGCACTGAGATAACATCTTTGTTGTCTTGATGTATAGAGGCATGAAAAAACTTTCAAACTGCTCATAATCATGAGGGAAGTTAACCAAAGGTGTTTGCATTAGGTTTGCAGTCAGGACTTTTCAGTACAATTTAAGTGTATACTACTGTTACGTCAAAGCATTGTATGCACTGAGATAACAACTTTTTTGTCTTAATGTCTAAAGGCATGAAACAACTTTCAGTCATCTCAGAATCATGTGGGAAGTTAACCTAAGGTGTTTCCATTAGTTTTGCAGTAAGTTCTTTGGTGTAAAATTGAAATGTATACTATTTGTATTGTCAAAGCATTGGAAGCACTGAGAAAAGAACTTTTTTGTCTTGATGAGCAGCGGCATGAAACTACTTTCAAACTACTCATAATCATGTGGGAAGTTGAACTAGGGTGTTTCCATTAGGTTTGCACTAAGTACTTTGGTGTAAAATTCAAATCTATAATACATTTAATGTCAAAGCACTCTAATCTCTGAGAAATCAACTTTTTTGTCTTTATGTACAGAGGCATGAAACAACTTGCAGACATTTCAGAATCATGTGGGAAGTTAACCTAAGGTGTTTCCATTAGGTTTGCAGTCAGTACTTTGGTGTAAAATTGAAATGTATACTATTTGTATTGCAAAGCTTTGGAAGCACTGAGAAAAGAACTTTTTGGTCTTGATGTATATAGGCATGAAACAACTTTCAAACTGCTCATAATCATGTGGGAAGTTAACCAAAGGTGTTTCCATTAGGTTTGCAGTAAGTACTTTGGTTTAAAATTGAAATGCATACTCTTTGTATTGTCAAAGCATTGTATGCACTGAGATAACAACTTTGTTGTCTTGATGTACAGAGTATTGAAACAACTTGCAGACATTTCAGAATCATGTGGGAAGTTAACCTAAGGTGTTTCCATTAGGTTTGCAGTAAGTACTTTGGTGTAAAATTGAAATGTATACTCTTTGTATTGTCAAAGCATTGTATGCACTGAGATAACAACTTTTTTGTCTTGATGTCTAGAGGCATGAAACAACTTTCAGTCATCTCAGATTCATGTGGGAAGTTAACCTAGGGTGTTTCCATTAGGTTTGCACTAAGTACTTTGGTGTAAAATTGAAATGTATACTATTTGTATTGCAAAGCTTTGGAAGCACTGAGAAAAGAACTCTTTTGTCTTGATGTATATAGGCATGAAGCAACTTTCAAACTGCTCATAATCATGTGGGAAGTTAACCAAAGGTGTTTCCATTAGGTTTGCAGTAAGTACTTTGGTTTGAAATTGAAATGCATACTCTTTGTATTGTCAAAGCATTGTATGCACTGAGATAACAACTTTGTTGTCTTGATGTATAGAGGAATGAAACAACTTTCAGTCATCTCAGAATCATGTGGGAAGTTAACCTAAGGTGTTTCCATTAGGTTTGCAGTAAGTACTTTGGTGTAAAATTGAAATGTATACTCTTTGTATTGTCAAAGCATTGTATGCACTGAGATAACAACTTTTTTGTCTTGATGTCTAGAGGCATGAAACAACTTTCAGTCATCTCAGAATCATGTGGGAAGTTAACCTAAGGTGTTTCCATTAGGTTTGCACTAAGTACTTTGGTGTAAAATTCAAATGTATAATACTTTTAATGTCAAAGCACTCTATTCTCTGAGAAATCAACTTTTTTGTCTTTATGTACAGGGGCATGAAACAACTTGCAGACATTTCAGAATCATGTGGGAAGTTAACCTTAGGTGTTTCCATTAGGTTTGCAGTAAGTACTTTGGTGTAAAATTGAAATGTATACTCTTTGTATTGTCAAAGCATTGTATGCACTGAGATAACAACTTTTTTGTCTTGATGTCTAGAGGCATGAAACAACTTTCAGTCATCTCAGAATCATGTGGGAAGTTAACCTAAGGTGTTTCCATTAGGTTTGCACTAAGTACTTTGGTGTAAAATTGAAGTGTATACTATTTGTACTGACAAAGCATTGTATGCACTGAGATAACAACTTTGTTGTCTTGATGTATAGAGGTATGAAAAAACTTTCAAACTGCTCATAATCATGAGGGAAGTTAACCAAAGGTGTTTCCATTAGGTTTGCAGTCAGGACTTTTCAGTACAATTTACGTGTATACTACTGTTACGTCAAAGCATTGTATGCACTGAGATAACAACTTTTTTGTCTCAATGTCTAAAGGCATGAAACAACTTTCAGTCACCTCAGAATCATGTGGGAAGTTAACCTAAGGTGTTTCCATTAGTTTTGCAGTAAGTTCTTTGGTGTAAAATTGAAATGAATACTATTTGTATTGTCAAAGCATTGGAAGCACTGAGAAAAGAACTTTTTTGTCTTGATGAGCAGAGGCATGAAACTGCTTTCAAACTACTCATAATCATGTGGGAAGTTGAACTAGGGTGTTTCCATTAGGTTTGCACTAAGTACTTTGGTGTAAAATTCAAATCTATAATACTTTTAATGTCAAAGCACTCTAATCTCTGAGAAATCAACTTTTTTGTCTTTATGTACAGAGGCATGAAACAACTTGCAGACATTTCAGAATCATGTGGGAAGTTAACCTAAGGTGTTTCCATTAGGTTTGCAGTAAGTACTTTGGTGTAAAATTGAAATGTATACTCTTTGTATTGTCAAAGCATTGTATGCACTGAGAGAACAACTTTTTTGTCCTGATGTCTAAAGGCATGAAACAACTTTCAGTCATCTCAGAATCATGTGGGAAGTTAACCTAAGGTGTTTCCATTAGTTTTGCAGTAAGTTCTTTGGTGTAAAATTGAAATGTATACTATTTGTATTGTCAAAGCATTGGAAGCACTGAGAAAAGAACTTTTTTGTCTTGATGAGCAGCGGCATGAAACTACTTTCAAACTACTCATAATCATGTGGGAAGTTGAACTAGGGTGTTTCCATTAGGTTTGCACTAAGTACTTTGGTGTAAAATTCAAATCTATAATACATTTAATGTCAAAGCACTCTAATCTCTGAGAAATCAACTTTTTTGTCTTTATGTACAGAGGCATGAAACAACTTGCAGACATTTCAGAATCATGTGGGAAGTTAACCTAAGGTGTTTCCATTAGGTTTGCAGTCAGTACTTTGGTGTAAAATTGAAATGTATACTATTTGTATTGCAAAGCTTTGGAAGCACTGAGAAAAGAACTTTTTGGTCTTGATGTATATAGGCATGAAACAACTTTCAAACTGCTCATAATCATGTGGGAAGTTAACCAAAGGTGTTTCCATTAGGTTTGCAGTAAGTACTTTGGTTTAAAATTGAAATGCATACTCTTTGTATTGTCAAAGCATTGTATGCACTGAGATAACAACTTTGTTGTCTTGATGTACAGAGTATTGAAACAACTTGCAGACATTTCAGAATCATGTGGGAAGTTAACCTAAGGTGTTTCCATTAGGTTTGCAGTAAGTACTTTGGTGTAAAATTGAAATGTATACTCTTTGTATTGTCAAAGCATTGTATGCACTGAGATAACAACTTTTTTGTCTTGATGTCTAGAGGCATGAAACAACTTTCAGTCATCTCAGATTCATGTGGGAAGTTAACCTAGGGTGTTTCCATTAGGTTTGCACTAAGTACTTTGGTGTAAAATTGAAATGTATACTATTTGTATTGCAAAGCTTTGGAAGCACTGAGAAAAGAACTCTTTTGTCTTGATGTATATAGGCATGAAGCAACTTTCAAACTGCTCATAATCATGTGGGAAGTTAACCAAAGGTGTTTCCATTAGGTTTGCAGTAAGTACTTTGGTTTGAAATTGAAATGCATACTCTTTGTATTGTCAAAGCATTGTATGCACTGAGATAACAACTTTGTTGTCTTGATGTATAGAGGAATGAAACAACTTTCAGTCATCTCAGAATCATGTGGGAAGTTAACCTAAGGTGTTTCCATTAGGTTTGCAGTAAGTACTTTGGTGTAAAATTGAAATGTATACTCTTTGTATTGTCAAAGCATTGTATGCACTGAGATAACAACTTTTTTGTCTTGATGTCTAGAGGCATGAAACAACTTTCAGTCATCTCAGAATCATGTGGGAAGTTAACCTAAGGTGTTTCCATTAGGTTTGCACTAAGTACTTTGGTGTAAAATTCAAATGTATAATACTTTTAATGTCAAAGCACTCTATTCTCTGAGAAATCAACTTTTTTGTCTTTATGTACAGGGGCATGAAACAACTTGCAGACATTTCAGAATCATGTGGGAAGTTAACCTTAGGTGTTTCCATTAGGTTTGCAGTAAGTACTTTGGTGTAAAATTGAAATGTATACTCTTTGTATTGTCAAAGCATTGTATGCACTGAGATAACAACTTTTTTGTCTTGATGTCTAGAGGCATGAAACAACTTTCAGTCATCTCAGAATCATGTGGGAAGTTAACCTAAGGTGTTTCCATTAGGTTTGCACTAAGTACTTTGGTGTAAAATTGAAGTGTATACTATTTGTACTGACAAAGCATTGTATGCACTGAGATAACAACTTTGTTGTCTTGATGTATAGAGGTATGAAAAAACTTTCAAACTGCTCATAATCATGAGGGAAGTTAACCAAAGGTGTTTCCATTAGGTTTGCAGTCAGGACTTTTCAGTACAATTTACGTGTATACTACTGTTACGTCAAAGCATTGTATGCACTGAGATAACAACTTTTTTGTCTCAATGTCTAAAGGCATGAAACAACTTTCAGTCACCTCAGAATCATGTGGGAAGTTAACCTAAGGTGTTTCCATTAGTTTTGCAGTAAGTTCTTTGGTGTAAAATTGAAATGAATACTATTTGTATTGTCAAAGCATTGGAAGCACTGAGAAAAGAACTTTTTTGTCTTGATGAGCAGAGGCATGAAACTGCTTTCAAACTACTCATAATCATGTGGGAAGTTGAACTAGGGTGTTTCCATTAGGTTTGCACTAAGTACTTTGGTGTAAAATTCAAATCTATAATACTTTTAATGTCAAAGCACTCTAATCTCTGAGAAATCAACTTTTTTGTCTTTATGTACAGAGGCATGAAACAACTTGCAGACATTTCAGAATCATGTGGGAAGTTAACCTAAGGTGTTTCCATTAGGTTTGCAGTAAGTACTTTGGTGTAAAATTGAAATGTATACTCTTTGTATTGTCAAAGCATTGTATGCACTGAGAGAACAACTTTTTTGTCCTGATGTCTAGAGGCATGAAACAACTTTCAGTCATCTCAGAATCATGTGGGAAGATAACCAAAGGTGTTTCCATTAGGTTTGCAGTAAGTACTTTGGTGTAAAATTGAAGTGTATACTATTTGTATTGTCAAAGCATTGTATGCACTGAGATAACAACTTTGTTGTCTTGATGTATAGAGGCATGAAACACCTTTCAACCTGCTCATAATCATGTTGGAAGGTAACCTGAGGTGTTTGCATTAGGTTTGCAGTCAGGACTTTTCAGGACATTTGAAGTGTATACTACTGTTACATCAAAACATTGTATGCACTGAAATAACAACTTTTTTGTCTTGATGTCTAGAGGCATGAAACAACTTTCAGTCATCTCAGAATCATGTGGGAAGTTAACCTAAGGTGTTTCCTTTAGGTTTGCACTAAGTACTTTGGTGTAAAATTGAAATGCATAATATTTGTATTGTCAAAGCTTTGGAAGCACTGAGAAAAGAACTTTTTTGTCTTGACGAGCAGAGGCATGAAACTACTTTCAAACTACTCATAATCATGTGGGAAGTTGAACTAAGGTGTTTCGTTTAGGTTTGCACTGAGTACTTTGGTGTAAAATTCAAATGTATAATACTTTTAATGTCAAAGCACTCTATTCTCTGAGAAATCAACTTTTTTGTCTTTATGTACAGAGGCATGAAACAACTTGCAGACATTCCAGAATCATGAGGGAAGTTAACCTAAGGTGTTTCCATTAGGTTTGCAGTAAGCACTTTGGTGTAAAATTGAAATGTATACTCTTTGTATTTTCAAAGCGTTGTATGCACTGAGATAACAACTTTTTTGTCTTGATGTCTAGAGGCATGAAACAACTTTCAGTCATCTCAGAATCATGTGGGAAGTTAACCTAAGGTGTTTCCATTAGGTTTGCACTAAGTACTTTGGTGTAAAATTGAAATGTATACTATTTGTATTGTCAAAGCATTGGAAGCACTGAGAAAAGAACTTTTTTGTCTTGATGAGCAGCGGCATGAAACTACTTTCAAACTACTCATAATCATGTGGGAAGTTGAACTAGGGTGTTTCCATTAGGTTTGCACTAAGTACTTTGGTGTAAAATTCAAATCTATAATACATTTAATGTCAAAGCACTCTAATCTCTGAGAAATCAACTTTTTTGTCTTTATGTACAGAGGCATGAAACAACTTGCAGACATTTCAGAATCATGTGGGAAGTTAACCTAAGGTGTTTCCATTAGGTTTGCAGTCAGTACTTTGGTGTAAAATTGAAATGTATACTATTTGTATTGCAAAGCTTTGGAAGCACTGAGAAAAGAACTTTTTGGTCTTGATGTATATAGGCATGAAACAACTTTCAAACTGCTCATAATCATGTGGGAAGTTAACCAAAGGTGTTTCCATTAGGTTTGCAGTAAGTACTTTGGTTTAAAATTGAAATGCATACTCTTTGTATTGTCAAAGCATTGTATGCACTGAGATAACAACTTTGTTGTCTTGATGTACAGAGTATTGAAACAACTTGCAGACATTTCAGAATCATGTGGGAAGTTAACCTAAGGTGTTTCCATTAGGTTTGCAGTAAGTACTTTGGTGTAAAATTGAAATGTATACTCTTTGTATTGTCAAAGCATTGTATGCACTGAGATAACAACTTTTTTGTCTTGATGTCTAGAGGCATGAAACAACTTTCAGTCATCTCAGATTCATGTGGGAAGTTAACCTAGGGTGTTTCCATTAGGTTTGCACTAAGTACTTTGGTGTAAAATTGAAATGTATACTATTTGTATTGCAAAGCTTTGGAAGCACTGAGAAAAGAAGTCTTTTGTCTTGATGTATATAGGCATGAAGCAACTTTCAAACTGCTCATAATCATGTGGGAAGTTAACCAAAGGTGTTTCCATTAGGTTTGCAGTAAGTACTTTGGTTTGAAATTGAAATGCATACTCTTTGTATTGTCAAAGCATTGTATGCACTGAGATAACAACTTTGTTGTCTTGATGTATAGAGGAATGAAACAACTTTCAGTCATCTCAGAATCATGTGGGAAGTTAACCTAAGGTGTTTCCATTAGGTTTGCAGTAAGTACTTTGGTGTAAAATTGAAATGTATACTCTTTGTATTGTCAAAGCATTGTATGCACTGAGATAACAACTTTTTTGTCTTGATGTCTAGAGGCATGAAACAACTTTCAGTCATCTCAGAATCATGTGGGAAGTTAACCTAAGGTGTTTCCATTAGGTTTGCACTAAGTACTTTGGTGTAAAATTCAAATGTATAATACTTTTAATGTCAAAGCACTCTATTCTCTGAGAAATCAACTTTTTTGTCTTTATGTACAGGGGCATGAAACAACTTGCAGACATTTCAGAATCATGTGGGAAGTTAACCTTAGGTGTTTCCATTAGGTTTGCAGTAAGTACTTTGGTGTAAAATTGAAATGTATACTCTTTGTATTGTCAAAGCATTGTATGCACTGAGATAACAACTTTTTTGTCTTGATGTCTAGAGGCATGAAACAACTTTCAGTCATCTCAGAATCATGTGGGAAGTTAACCTAAGGTGTTTCCATTAGGTTTGCACTAAGTACTTTGGTGTAAAATTGAAGTGTATACTATTTGTACTGACAAAGCATTGTATGCACTGAGATAACAACTTTGTTGTCTTGATGTATAGAGGTATGAAAAAACTTTCAAACTGCTCATAATCATGAGGGAAGTTAACCAAAGGTGTTTCCATTAGGTTTGCAGTCAGGACTTTTCAGTACAATTTACGTGTATACTACTGTTACGTCAAAGCATTGTATGCACTGAGATAACAACTTTTTTGTCTCAATGTCTAAAGGCATGAAACAACTTTCAGTCACCTCAGAATCATGTGGGAAGTTAACCTAAGGTGTTTCCATTAGTTTTGCAGTAAGTTCTTTGGTGTAAAATTGAAATGAATACTATTTGTATTGTCAAAGCATTGGAAGCACTGAGAAAAGAACTTTTTTGTCTTGATGAGCAGAGGCATGAAACTGCTTTCAAACTACTCATAATCATGTGGGAAGTTGAACTAGGGTGTTTCCATTAGGTTTGCACTAAGTACTTTGGTGTAAAATTCAAATCTATAATACTTTTAATGTCAAAGCACTCTAATCTCTGAGAAATCAACTTTTTTGTCTTTATGTACAGAGGCATGAAACAACTTGCAGACATTTCAGAATCATGTGGGAAGTTAACCTAAGGTGTTTCCATTAGGTTTGCAGTAAGTACTTTGGTGTAAAATTGAAATGTATACTCTTTGTATTGTCAAAGCATTGTATGCACTGAGAGAACAACTTTTTTGTCCTGATGTCTAGAGGCATGAAACAACTTTCAGTCATCTCAGAATCATGTGGGAAGATAACCAAAGGTGTTTCCATTAGGTTTGCAGTAAGTACTTTGGTGTAAAATTGAAGTGTATACTATTTGTATTGTCAAAGCATTGTATGCACTGAGATAACAACTTTGTTGTCTTGATGTATAGAGGCATGAAACACCTTTCAACCTGCTCATAATCATGTTGGAAGGTAACCTGAGGTGTTTGCATTAGGTTTGCAGTCAGGACTTTTCAGGACATTTGAAGTGTATACTACTGTTACATCAAAACATTGTATGCACTGAAATAACAACTTTTTTGTCTTGATGTCTAGAGGCATGAAACAACTTTCAGTCATCTCAGAATCATGTGGGAAGTTAACCTAAGGTGTTTCCTTTAGGTTTGCACTAAGTACTTTGGTGTAAAATTGAAATGCATAATATTTGTATTGTCAAAGCTTTGGAAGCACTGAGAAAAGAACTTTTTTGTCTTGACGAGCAGAGGCATGAAACTACTTTCAAACTACTCATAATCATGTGGGAAGTTGAACTAAGGTGTTTCGTTTAGGTTTGCACTGAGTACTTTGGTGTAAAATTCAAATGTATAATACTTTTAATGTCAAAGCACTCTATTCTCTGAGAAATCAACTTTTTTGTCTTTATGTACAGAGGCATGAAACAACTTGCAGACATTCCAGAATCATGAGGGAAGTTAACCTAAGGTGTTTCCATTAGGTTTGCAGTAAGCACTTTGGTGTAAAATTGAAATGTATACTCTTTGTATTTTCAAAGCGTTGTATGCACTGAGATAACAACTTTTTTGTCTTGATGTCTAGAGGCATGAAACAACTTTCAGTCATCTCAGAATCATGTGGGAAGTTAACCTAAGGTGTTTCCATTAGGTTTGCACTAAGTACTTTGGTGTAAAATTCAAATGTATAATACTTTTAATGTCAAAGCACTCTATTCTCTGAGAAATCAACTTTTTTGTCTTTATGTACAGAGGCATGAAACAACTTGCAGACATTTCAGAATCATGTGGGAAGTTAACCTTAGGTGTTTCCATTAGGTTTGCAGTAAGGACTTTGGTGTAAAATTGAAATGTATACTCTTTGTATTGTCAAAGCATTGTATGCACTGAGATAACAACTTTTTTGTCTTGATGTCTAGAGGCATGAAACAACTTTCAGTCATCTCAGAATCATGTGGGAAGTTAACCTAAGGTGTTTCCATTAGGTTTGCACTAAGTACTTTGGTTTAAAATTGAAATGCATACTCTTTGTATTGTCAAAGCATTGTATGCACTGAGATAACAACTTTGTTGTCTTGATGTATAGACGCATGAAACAACTTTCAGTCATCTCAGAATCATGTGGGAAGATAACCTAAGGTGTTTCCATTAGGTTTGCAGTAAGTACTTTGGTGTTAAAATTGAAAAGTATACTCTTTGTATTGTCAAAGCATTGTATGCACTGAGATAACAACTTTTTTGTCTCAATGTCTAAAGGCATGAAACAACTTTCAGTCACCTCAGAATCATGTGGGAAGTTAACCTAAGGTGTTTCCATTAGTTTTGCAGTAAGTTCTTTGGTGTAAAATTGAAATGAATACTATTTGTATTGTCAAAGCATTGGAAGCACTGAGAAAAGAACTTTTTTGTCTTGATGAGCAGAGGCATGAAACTGCTTTCAAACTACTCATAATCATGTGGGAAGTTGAACTAGGGTGTTTTCATTAGGTTTGGACTACGTACTTTGGTGTAAAATTCAAATCTATAATACTTTTAATGTCAAAGCACTCTATTCTCAGAGAAATCAACTTTTTTGTCTTAATGCACAGAGGCATGAAACAACTTGCAGACATTTCAGAATCATGTGGGAAGTTAACCTAAGGTGTTTCCATTAGGTTTGCACTAAGTACTTTGGTGTAAAATTGAAGTGTATACTATTTGTATTGTCAAAGCATTGTATGCACTGAGATAATAACTTTGTTGTCTTGATGTATAGAGGCATGAAACACCTTTCAACCTGCTCATAATCATGTTGGAAGGTAACCTGAGGTGTTTGCATTAGGTTTGCAGTCAGGACTTTTCAGGACATTTGAAGTGTATACTACTGTTACATCAAAACATTGTATGCACTGAAATAACAACTTTTTTGTCTTGATGTCTAGAGGCATGAAACAACTTTCAGTCATCTCAGAATCATGTGGGAAGTTAACCTAAGGTGTTTCCTTTAGGTTTGCACTAAGTACTTTGGTGTAAAATTGAAATGCATACTATTTGTATTGTCAAAGCTTTGGAAGCACTGAGAAAAGAACTTTTTTGTCTTGACGAGCAGAGGCATGAAACTACTTTCAAACTACTCATAATCATGTGGGAAGTTGAACTAAGGTGTTTCGTTTAGGTTTGCACTGAGTACTTTGGTGTAAAATTCAAATGTATAATACTTTTAATGTCAAAGCACTCTATTCTCTGAGAAATCAACTTTTTTGTCTTTATGTACAGAGGCATGAAACAACTTGCAGACATTCCAGAATCATGAGGGAAGTTAACCTAAGGTGTTTCCATTAGGTTTGCAGTAAGCACTTTGGTGTAAAGTTGAAGTGTACACTATTTGTACTGACAAAGCATTGTATGCACTGAGATAACATCTTTGTTGTCTTGATGTATAGAGGCATGAAAAAACTTTCAAACTGCTCATAATCATGAGGGAAGTTAACCAAAGGTGTTTCCATTAGGTTTACAGTCAGGACTTTTCAGTACAATTTAAGTGTATACTACTGTTACGTCAAAGCATTGTATGCACTGAGATAACAACTTTTTTGTCTTAATGTCTAAAGGCATGAAACAACTTTCAGTCATCTCAGAATCATGTGGGAAGTTAACCTAAGGTGTTTCCATTAGTTTTGCAGTAAGTTCTTTGGTGTAAAATTGAAATGTATACTATTTGTATTGTCAAAGCATTGGAAGCACTGAGAAAAGAACTTTTTTGTCTTGATGAGCAGCGGCATGAAACTACTTTCAAACTACTCATAATCATGTGGGAAGTTGAACTAGGGTGTTTCCATTAGGTTTGCACTAAGTACTTTGGTGTAAAATTCAAATGTATAATACTTTTAATGTCAAAGCACTCTATTCTCTGAGAAATCAACTTTTTTGTCTTTATGTACAGAGGCATGAAACAACTTGCAGACATTCCAGAATCATGAGGGAAGTTAACCTAAGGTGTTTCCATTAGGTTTGCAGTAAGCACTTTGGTGTAAAATTGAAATGTATACTCTTTGTATTTTCAAAGCGTTGTATGCACTGAGATAACAACTTTTTTGTCTTGATGTCTAGAGGCATGAAACAACTTTCAGTCATCTCAGAATCATGTGGGAAGTTAACCTAAGGTGTTTCCATTAGGTTTGCACTAAGTACTTTGGTGTAAAATTCAAATGTATAATACTTTTAATGTCAAAGCACTCTATTCTCTGAGAAATCAACTTTTTTGTCTTTATGTACAGAGGCATGAAACAACTTGCAGACATTTCAGAATCATGTGGGAAGTTAACCTTAGGTGTTTCCATTAGGTTTGCAGTAAGGACTTTGGTGTAAAATTGAAATGTATACTCTTTGTATTGTCAAAGCATTGTATGCACTGAGATAACAACTTTTTTGTCTTGATGTCTAGAGGCATGAAACAACTTTCAGTCATCTCAGAATCATGTGGGAAGTTAACCTAAGGTGTTTCCATTAGGTTTGCACTAAGTACTTTGGTGTAAAATTGAAGTGTACACTATTTGTACTGACAAAGCATTGTATGCACTGAGATAACAACTTTGTTGTCTTGATGTATAGAGGCATGAAAAAACTTTCAAACTGCTCATAATCATGAGGGAAGTTAACCAAAGGTGTTTCCATTAGGTTTGCACTAAGTACTTTGGTGTAAAATTCAAATCTATAATACTTTTAATGTCAAAGCACTCTAATCTCTGAGAAATCAACTTTTTTGTCTTTATGTACAGAGGCATGAAACAACTTGCAGACATTTCAGAATCATGTGGGAAGTTAACCTAAGGTGTTTCCATTAGGTTTGCAGTAAGTACTTTGGTGTAAAATTGAAATGTATACTCTTTGTATTGTCAAAGCATTGTATGCACTGAGAGAACAACTTTTTTGTCCTGATGTCTAGAGGCATGAAACAACTTTCAGTCATCTCAGAATCATGTGGGAAGATAACCAAAGGTGTTTCCATTAGGTTTGCAGTAAGTACTTTGGTTTAAAATTGAAATGCATACTCTTTGTATTGTCAAAGCATTGTATGCACTGAGATAACAACTTTGTTGTCTTGATGTATAGACGCATGAAACAACTTTCAGTCATCTCAGAATCATGTGGGAAGATAACCTAAGGTGTTTCCATTAGGTTTGCAGTAAGTACTTTGGTGTTAAAATTGAAAAGTATACTCTTTGTATTGTCAAAGCATTGTATGCACTGAGATAACAACTTTTTTGTCTCAATGTCTAAAGGCATGAAACAACTTTCAGTCACCTCAGAATCATGTGGGAAGTTAACCTAAGGTGTTTCCATTAGTTTTGCAGTAAGTTCTTTGGTGTAAAATTGAAATGAATACTATTTGTATTGTCAAAGCATTGGAAGCACTGAGAAAAGAACTTTTTTGTCTTGATGAGCAGAGGCATGAAACTGCTTTCAAACTACTCATAATCATGTGGGAAGCTGAACTAGGGTGTTTTCATTAGGTTTGGACTACGTACTTTGGTGTAAAATTCAAATCTATAATACTTTTAATGTCAAAGCACTCTATTCTCAGAGAAATCAACTTTTTTGTCTTAATGCACAGAGGCATGAAACAACTTGCAGACATTTCAGAATCATGTGGGAAGTTAACCTAAGGTGTTTCCATTAGGTTTGCAGTCAGTACTTTGGTGTAAAATTGAAATGTATACTATTTGTATTGCAAAGCTTTGGAAGCACTGAGAAAAGAACTTTTTGGTCTTGATGTATATAGGCATGAAACAACTTTCAAACTGCTCATAATCATGTGGGAAGTTAACCAAAGGTGTTTCCATTAGGTTTGCAGTAAGTACTTTGGTTTAAAATTGAAATGCATACTCTTTGTATTGTCAAAGCATTGTATGCACTGAGATAACAACTTTGTTGTCTTGATGTACAGAGGCATGAAACAACTTGCAGACATTTCAGAATCATGTGGGAAGTTAACCTAAGGTGTTTCCATTAGGTTTGCAGTAAGTACTTTGGTGTAAAATTGAAATGTATACTCTTTGTATTGTCAAAGCATTGTATGCACTGAGATAACAACTTTTTTGTCTCAATGTCTAAAGGCATGAAACAACTTTCAGTCACCTCAGAATCATGTGGGAAGTTAACCTAAGGTGTTTCCATTAGTTTTGCAGTAAGTTCTTTGGTGTAAAATTGAAATGAATACTATTTGTATTGTCAAAGCATTGGAAGCACTGAGAAAAGAACTTTTTTGTCTTGATGAGCAGAGGCATGAAACTGCTTTCAAACTACTCATAATCATGTGGGAAGTTGAACTAGGGTGTTTCCATTAGGTTTGCACTAAGTACTTTGGTGTAAAATTCAAATCCATAATACTTTTAATGTCAAAGCACTCTATTCTCAGAGAAATCAACTTTTTTGTCTTAATGCACAGAGGCATGAAACAACTTGCAGACATTTCAGAATCATGTGGGAAGTTAACCTAAGGTGTTTCCATTAGGTTTGCACTAAGTACTTTGGTGTAAAATTGAAGTGTATACTATTTGTATTGTCAAAGCATTGTATGCACTGAGATAACAACTTTGTTGTCTTGATGTATAGAGGCATGAAACACCTTTCAACCTGCTCATAATCATGTTGGAAGGTAACCTGAGGTGTTTGCATTAGGTTTGCAGTCAGGACTTTTCAGGACATTTGAAGTGTATACTACTGTTACATCAAAACATTGTATGCACTGAAATAACAACTTTTTTGTCTTGATGTCTAGAGGCATGAAACAACTTTCAGTCATCTCAGAATCATGTGGGAAGTTAACCTAAGGTGTTTCCATTAGGTTTGCAGTAAGCACTTTGGTGTAAAATTGAAATGTATACTCTTTGTATTTTCAAAGCGTTGTATGCACTGAGATAACAACTTTTTTGTCTTGATGTCTAGAGGCATGAAACAACTTTCAGTCATCTCAGAATCATGTGGGAAGTTAACCTAAGGTGTTTCCATTAGGTTTGCACTAAGTACTTTGGTGTAAAATTCAAATGTATAATACTTTTAATGTCAAAGCACTCTATTCTCTGAGAAATCAACTTTTTTGTCTTTATGTACAGAGGCATGAAACAACTTGCAGACATTTCAGAATCATGTGGGAAGTTAACCTTAGGTGTTTCCATTAGGTTTGCAGTAAGGACTTTGGTGTAAAATTGAAATGTATACTCTTTGTATTGTCAAAGCATTGTATGCACTGAGATAACAACTTTTTTGTCTTGATGTCTAGAGGCATGAAACAACTTTCAGTCATCTCAGAATCATGTGGGAAGTTAACCTAAGGTGTTTCCATTAGGTTTGCACTAAGTACTTTGGTGTAAAATTGAAGTGTACACTATTTGTACTGACAAAGCATTGTATGCACTGAGATAACATCTTTGTTGTCTTGATGTATAGAGGCATGAAAAAACTTTCAAACTGCTCATAATCATGAGGGAAGTTAACCAAAGGTGTTTCCATTAGGTTTGCAGTCAGGACTTTTCAGTACAATTTAAGTGTATACTACTGTTACGTCAAAGCATTGTATGCACTGAGATAACAACTTTTTTGTCTTAATGTCTAAAGGCATGAAACAACTTTCAGTCATCTCAGAATCATGTGGGAAGTTAACCTAAGGTGTTTCCATTAGTTTTGCAGTAAGTTCTTTGGTGTAAAATTGAAATGTATACTATTTGTATTGTCAAAGCATTGGAAGCACTGAGAAAAGAACTTTTTTGTCTTGATGAGCAGCGGCATGAAACTACTTTCAAACTACTCATAATCATGTGGGAAGTTGAACTAGGGTGTTTCCATTAGGTTTGCACTAAGTACTTTGGTGTAAAATTCAAATGTATAATACATTTAATGTCAAAGCACTCTAATCTCTGAGAAATCAACTTTTTTGTCTTTATGTACAGAGGCATGAAACAACTTGCAGACATTTCAGAATCATGTGGGAAGTTAACCTAAGGTGTTTCCATTAGGTTTGCAGTCAGTACTTTGGTGTAAAATTGAAATGTATACTATTTGTATTGCAAAGCTTTGGAAGCACTGAGAAAAGAACTTTTTGGTCTTGATGTATATAGGCATGAAACAACTTTCAAACTGCTCATAATCATGTGGGAAGTTAACCAAAGGTGTTTCCATTAGGTTTGCAGTAAGTACTTTGGTTTAAAATTGAAATGCATACTCTTTGTATTGTCAAAGCATTGTATGCACTGAGATAACAACTTTGTTGTCTTGATGTACAGAGGCATGAAACAACATGCAGACATTTCAGAATCATGTGGGAAGTTAACCTAAGGTGTTTCCATTAGGTTTGCAGTAAGTACTTTGGTGTAAAATTGAAATGTATACTCTTTGTATTGTCAAAGCATTGTATGCACTGAGATAACAACTTTTTTGTCTTGATGTCTAGAGGCATGAAACAACTTTCAGTCATCTCAGATTCATGTGGGAAGTTAACCTAAGGTGTTTCCATTAGGTTTGCACTAAGTACTTTGGTGTAAAATTGAAATGTATACTATTTGTATTGCAAAGCTTTGGAAGCACTGAGAAAAGAACTTTTTTGTCTTGATGTATATAGGCATGAAACAACTTTCAAACTGCTCATAATCATGTGGGAAGTTAACCAAAGGTGTTTCCATTAGGTTTGCACTAAGTACTTTGGTGTAAAATTCAAATGTATAATACTTTTAATGTCAAAGCACTCTATTCTCTGAGAAATCAACTTTTTTGTCTTTATGTACAGGGGCATGAAACAACTTGCAGACATTTCAGAATCATGTGGGAAGTTAACCTTAGGTGTTTCCATTAGGTTTGCAGTAAGTACTTTGGTGTAAAATTGAAATGTATACTCTTTTTAATGTCAAAGCACTCTATTCTCTGAGAAATCAACTTTTTTGTCTTTATGTACAGGGGCATGAAACAACTTGCAGACATTTCAGAATCATGTGGGAAGTTAACCTTAGGTGTTTCCATTAGGTTTGCAGTAAGTACTTTGGTGTAAAATTGAAGTGTACACTATTTGTACTGACAAAGCATTGTATGCACTGAGATAACATCTTTGTTGTCTTGATGTATAGAGGCATGAAAAAACTTTCAAACTGCTCATAATCATGAGGGAAGTTAACCAAAGGTGTTTCCATTAGGTTTGCACTAAGTACTTTGGTGTAAAATTCAAATCTATAATACTTTTAATGTCAAAGCACTCTAATCTCTGAGAAATCAACTTTTTTGTCTTTATGTACAGAGGCATGAAACAACTTGCAGACATTTCAGAATCATGTGGGAAGTTAACCTAAGGTGTTTCCATTAGGTTTGCAGTAAGTACTTTGGTGTAAAATTGAAATGTATACTCTTTGTATTGTCAAAGCATTGTATGCACTGAGAGAACAACTTTTTTGTCCTGATGTCTAGAGGCATGAAACAACTTTCAGTCATCTCAGAATCATGTGGGAAGATAACCAAAGGTGTTTCCATTAGGTTTGCAGTAAGTACTTTGGTTTAAAATTGAAATGCATACTCTTTGTATTGTCAAAGCATTGTATGCACTGAGATAACAACTTTGTTGTCTTGATGTATAGACGCATGAAACAACTTTCAGTCATCTCAGAATCATGTGGGAAGATAACCTAAGGTGTTTCCATTAGGTTTGCAGTAAGTACTTTGGTGTTAAAATTGAAAAGTATACTCTTTGTATTGTCAAAGCATTGTATGCACTGAGATAACAACTTTTTTGTCTCAATGTCTAAAGGCATGAAACAACTTTCAGTCACCTCAGAATCATGTGGGAAGTTAACCTAAGGTGTTTCCATTAGTTTTGCAGTAAGTTCTTTGGTGTAAATTGAAATGAATACTATTTGTATTGTCAAAGCATTGGAAGCACTGAGAAAAGAACTTTTTTGTCTTGATGAGCAGAGGCATGAAACTGCTTTCAAACTACTCATAATCATGTGGGAAGTTGAACTAGGGTGTTTTCATTAGGTTTGGACTACGTACTTTGGTGTAAAATTCAAATCTATAATACTTTTAATGTCAAAGCACTCTATTCTCAGAGAAATCAACTTTTTTTGTCTTAATGCACAGAGGCATGAAACAACTTGCAGACATTTCAGAATCATGTGGGAAGTTAACCTAAGGTGTTTCCATTAGGTTTGCACTAAGTACTTTGGTGTAAAATTGAAGTGTATACTATTTGTATTGTCAAAGCATTGTATGCACTGAGATAACAACTTTGTTGTCTTGATGTATAGAGGCATGAAACACCTTTCAACCTGCTCATAATCATGTTGGAAGGTAACCTGAGGTGTTTGCATTAGGTTTGCAGTCAGGACTTTTCAGGACATTTGAAGTGTATACTACTGTTACATCAAAACATTGTATGCACTGAAATAACAACTTTTTTGTCTTGATGTCTAGAGGCATGAAACAACTTTCAGTCATCTCAGAATCATGTGGGAAGTTAACCTAAGATGTTTCCTTTAGGTTTGCACTAAGTACTTTGGTGTAAAATTGAAATGCATACTATTTGTATTGTCAAAGCTTTGGAAGCACTGAGAAAAGAACTTTTTTGTCTTGACGAGCAGAGGCATGAAACTACTTTCAAACTACTCATAATCATGTGGGAAGTTGAACTAAGGTGTTTCGTTTAGGTTTGCACTGAGTACTTTGGTGTAAAATTCAAATGTATAATACTTTTAATGTCAAAGCACTCTATTCTCTGAGAAATCAACTTTTTTGTCTTTATGTACAGAGGCATGAAACAACTTTCAGTCATCTCAGAATCATGTGGGAAGATAACCTAAGGTGTTTCCATTAGGTTTGCAGTAAGTACTTTGGTGTTAAAATTGAAAAGTATACTCTTTGTATTGTCAAAGCATTGTATGCACTGAGATAACAACTTTTTTGTCTCAATGTCTAAAGGCATGAAACAACTTTCAGTCACCTCAGAATCATGTGGGAAGTTAACCTAAGGTGTTTCCATTAGTTTTGCAGTAAGTTCTTTGGTGTAAAATTGAAATGAATACTATTTGTATTGTCAAAGCATTGGAAGCACTGAGAAAAGAACTTTTTTGTCTTGATGAGCAGAGGCATGAAACTGCTTTCAAACTACTCATAATCATGTGGGAAGTTGAACTAGGGTGTTTTCATTAGGTTTGGACTACGTACTTTGGTGTAAAATTCAAATCTATAATACTTTTAATGTCAAAGCACTCTATTCTCAGAGAAATCAACTTTTTTGTCTTAATGCACAGAGGCATGAAACAACTTGCAGACATTTCAGAATCATGTGGGAAGTTAACCTAAGGTGTTTCCATTAGGTTTGCACTAAGTACTTTGGTGTAAAATTGAAGTGTATACTATTTGTATTGTCAAAGCATTGTATGCACTGAGATAACAACTTTGTTGTCTTGATGTATAGAGGCATGAAACACCTTTCAACCTGCTCATAATCATGTTGGAAGGTAACCTGAGGTGTTTGCATTAGGTTTGCAGTCAGGACTTTTCAGGACATTTGAAGTGTATACTACTGTTACATCAAAACATTGTATGCACTGAAATAACAACTTTTTTGTCTTGATGTCTAGAGGCATGAAACAACTTTCAGTCATCTCAGAATCATGTGGGAAGTTAACCTAAGGTGTTTCCTTTAGGTTTGCACTAAGTACTTTGGTGTAAAATTGAATGCATACTATTTGTATTGTCAAAGCTTTGGAAGCACTGAGAAAAGAACTTTTTTGTCTTGACGAGCAGAGGCATGAAACTACTTTCAAACTACTCATAATCATGTGGGAAGTTGAACTAAGGTGTTTCGTTTAGGTTTGCACTGAGTACTTTGGTGTAAAATTCAAATGTATAATACTTTTAATTTCAAAGCACTCTATTCTCTGAGAAATCAACTTTTTTGTCTTTATGTACAGAGGCATGAAACAACTTGCAGACATTCCAGAATCATGAGGGAAGTTAACCTAAGGTGTTTCCATTAGGTTTGCAGTAAGCACTTTGGTGTAAAATTCAAATGTATACTCTTTGTATTTTCAAAGCGTTGTATGCACTGAGATAACAACTTTTTTGTCTTGATGTCTAGAGGCATGAAACAACTTTCAGTCATCTCAGAATCATGTGGGAAGTTAACCTAAGGTGTTTCCATTAGGTTTGCACTAAGTACTTTGGTGTAAAATTGAAGTGTACACTATTTGTACTGACAAAGCATTGTATGCACTGAGATAACATCTTTGTTGTCTTGATGTATAGAGGCATGAAAAAACTTTCAAACTGCTCATAATCATGAGGGAAGTTAACCAAAGGTGTTTCCATTAGGTTTACAGTCAGGACTTTTCAGTACAATTTAAGTGTATACTACTGTTACGTCAAAGCATTGTATGCACTGAGATAACAACTTTTTTGTCTTAATGTCTAAAGGCATGAAACAACTTTCAGTCATCTCAGAATCATGTGGGAAGTTAACCTAAGGTGTTTCCATTAGTTTTGCAGTAAGTTCTTTGGTGTAAAATTGAAATGTATACTATTTGTATTGTCAAAGCATTGGAAGCACTGAGAAAAGAACTTTTTTGTCTTGATGAGCAGCGGCATGAAACTACTTTCAAACTACTCATAATCATGTGGGAAGTTGAACTAGGGTGTTTCCATTAGGTTTGCACTAAGTACTTTGGTGTAAAATTCAAATGTATAATACTTTTAATGTCAAAGCACTCTATTCTCTGAGAAATCAACTTTTTTGTCTTTATGTACAGAGGCATGAAACAACTTGCAGACATTCCAGAATCATGAGGGAAGTTAACCTAAGGTGTTTCCATTAGGTTTGCAGTAAGCACTTTGGTGTAAAATTGAAATGTATACTCTTTGTATTTTCAAAGCGTTGTATGCACTGAGATAACAACTTTTTTGTCTTGATGTCTAGAGGCATGAAACAACTTTCAGTCATCTCAGAATCATGTGGGAAGTTAACCTAAGGTGTTTCCATTAGGTTTGCACTAAGTACTTTGGTGTAAAATTCAAATGTATAATACTTTTAATGTCAAAGCACTCTATTCTCTGAGAAATCAACTTTTTTGTCTTTATGTACAGAGGCATGAAACAACTTGCAGACATTTCAGAATCATGTGGGAAGTTAACCTTAGGTGTTTCCATTAGGTTTGCAGTAAGGACTTTGGTGTAAAATTGAAATGTATACTCTTTGTATTGTCAAAGCATTGTATGCACTGAGATAACAACTTTTTTGTCTTGATGTCTAGAGGCATGAAACAACTTTCAGTCATCTCAGAATCATGTGGGAAGTTAACCTAAGGTGTTTCCATTAGGTTTGCACTAAGTACTTTGGTGTAAAATTGAAGTGTACACTATTTGTACTGACAAAGCATTGTATGCACTGAGATAACAACTTTGTTGTCTTGATGTATAGAGGCATGAAAAAACTTTCAAACTGCTCATAATCATGAGGGAAGTTAACCAAAGGTGTTTCCATTAGGTTTGCACTAAGTACTTTGGTGTAAAATTCAAATCTATAATACTTTTAATGTCAAAGCACTCTAATCTCTGAGAAATCAACTTTTTTGTCTTTATGTACAGAGGCATGAAACAACTTGCAGACATTTCAGAATCATGTGGGAAGTTAACCTAAGGTGTTTCCATTAGGTTTGCAGTAAGTACTTTGGTGTAAAATTGAAATGTATACTCTTTGTATTGTCAAAGCATTGTATGCACTGAGAGAACAACTTTTTTGTCCTGATGTCTAGAGGCATGAAACAACTTTCAGTCATCTCAGAATCATGTGGGAAGATAACCAAAGGTGTTTCCATTAGGTTTGCAGTAAGTACTTTGGTTTAAAATTGAAATGCATACTCTTTGTATTGTCAAAGCATTGTATGCACTGAGATAACAACTTTGTTGTCTTGATGTATAGACGCATGAAACAACTTTCAGTCATCTCAGAATCATGTGGGAAGATAACCTAAGGTGTTTCCATTAGGTTTGCAGTAAGTACTTTGGTGTTAAAATTGAAAAGTATACTCTTTGTATTGTCAAAGCATTGTATGCACTGAGATAACAACTTTTTTGTCTCAATGTCTAAAGGCATGAAACAACTTTCAGTCACCTCAGAATCATGTGGGAAGTTAACCTAAGGTGTTTCCATTAGTTTTGCAGTAAGTTCTTTGGTGTAAAATTGAAATGAATACTATTTGTATTATCAAAGCATTGGAAGCACTGAGAAAAGAACTTTTTTGTCTTGATGAGCAGAGGCATGAAACTGCTTTCAAACTACTCATAATCATGTGGGAAGTTGAACTAGGGTGTTTTCATTAGGTTTGGACTACGTACTTTGGTGTAAAATTCAAATCTATAATACTTTTAATGTCAAAGCACTCTATTCTCAGAGAAATCAACTTTTTTGTCTTAATGCACAGAGGCATGAAACAACTTGCAGACATTTCAGAATCATGTGGGAAGTTAACCTAAGGTGTTTCCATTAGGTTTGCAGTCAGTACTTTGGTGTAAAATTGAAATGTATACTATTTGTATTGCAAAGCTTTGGAAGCACTGAGAAAAGAACTTTTTGGTCTTGATGTATATAGGCATGAAACAACTTTCAAACTGCTCATAATCATGTGGGAAGTTAACCAAAGGTGTTTCCATTAGGTTTGCAGTAAGTACTTTGGTTTAAAATTGAAATGCATACTCTTTGTATTGTCAAAGCATTGTATGCACTGAGATAACAACTTTGTTGTCTTGATGTACAGAGGCATGAAACAACTTGCAGACATTTCAGAATCATGTGGGAAGTTAACCTAAGGTGTTTCCATTAGGTTTGCAGTAAGTACTTTGGTGTAAAATTGAAATGTATACTCTTTGTATTGTCAAAGCATTGTATGCACTGAGATAACAACTTTTTTGTCTCAATGTCTAAAGGCATGAAACAACTTTCAGTCACCTCAGAATCATGTGGGAAGTTAACCTAAGGTGTTTCCATTAGTTTTGCAGTAAGTTCTTTGGTGTAAAATTGAAATGAATACTATTTGTATTGTCAAAGCATTGGAAGCACTGAGAAAAGAACTTTTTTGTCTTGATGAGCAGAGGCATGAAACTGCTTTCAAACTACTCATAATCATGTGGGAAGTTGAACTAGGGTGTTTCCATTAGGTTTGCACTAAGTACTTTGGTGTAAAATTCAAATCCATAATACTTCTAATGTCAAAGCACTCTATTCTCAGAGAAATCAACTTTTTTGTCTTAATGCACAGAGGCATGAAACAACTTGCAGACATTTCAGAATTATGTGGGAAGTTAACCTAAGGTGTTTCCATTAGGTTTGCACTAAGTACTTTGGTGTTAAATTGAAGTCTATACTATTTGTATTGTCAAAGCATTGTATGCACTGAGATAACAACTTTGTTGTCTTGATGTATAGAGGCATGAAACACCTTTCAACCTGCTCATAATCATGTTGGAAGGTAACCTGAGGTGTTTGCATTAGGTTTGCAGTCAGGACTTTTCAGGACATTTGAAGTGTATACTACTGTTACATCAAAACATTGTATGCACTGAAATAACAACTTTTTTGTCTTGATGTCTAGAGGCATGAAACAACTTTCAGTCATCTCAGAATCATGTGGGAAGTTAACCTAAGGTGTTTCCATTAGGTTTGCAGTAAGCACTTTGGTGTAAAATTGAAATGTATACTCTTTGTATTTTCAAAGCGTTGTATGCACTGAGATAACAACTTTTTTGTCTTGATGTCTAGAGGCATGAAACAACTTTCAGTCATCTCAGAATCATGTGGGAAGTTAACCTAAGGTGTTTCCATTAGGTTTGCACTAAGTACTTTGGTGTAAAATTCAAATGTATAATACTTTTAATGTCAAAGCACTCTATTCTCTGAGAAATCAACTTTTTTGTCTTTATGTACAGAGGCATGAAACAACTTGCAGACATTTCAGAATCATGTGGGAAGTTAACCTTAGGTGTTTCCATTAGGTTTGCAGTAAGGACTTTGGTGTAAAATTGAAATGTATACTCTTTGTATTGTCAAAGCATTGTATGCACTGAGATAACAACTTTTTTGTCTTGATGTCTAGAGGCATGAAACAACTTTCAGTCATCTCAGAATCATGTGGGAAGTTAACCTAAGGTGTTTCCATTAGGTTTGCACTAAGTACTTTGGTGTAAAATTGAAGTGTACACTATTTGTACTGACAAAGCATTGTATGCACTGAGATAACATCTTTGTTGTCTTGATGTATAGAGGCATGAAAAAACTTTCAAACTGCTCATAATCATGAGGGAAGTTAACCAAAGGTGTTTCCATTAGGTTTGCAGTCAGGACTTTTCAGTACAATTTAAGTGTATACTACTGTTACGTCAAAGCATTGTATGCACTGAGATAACAACTTTTTTGTCTTAATGTCTAAAGGCATGAAACAACTTTCAGTCATCTCAGAATCATGTGGGAAGTTAACCTAAGGTGTTTCCATTAGTTTTGCAGTAAGTTCTTTGGTGTAAAATTGAAATGTATACTATTTGTATTGTCAAAGCATTGGAAGCACTGAGAAAAGAACTTTTTTGTCTTGATGAGCAGCGGCATGAAACTACTTTCAAACTACTCATAATCATGTGGGAAGTTGAACTAGGGTGTTTCCATTAGGTTTGCACTAAGTACTTTGGTGTAAAATTCAAATGTATAATACATTTAATGTCAAAGCACTCTAATCTCTGAGAAATCAACTTTTTTGTCTTTATGTACAGAGGCATGAAACAACTTGCAGACATTTCAGAATCATGTGGGAAGTTAACCTAAGGTGTTTCCATTAGGTTTGCAGTCAGTACTTTGGTGTAAAATTGAAATGTATACTATTTGTATTGCAAAGCTTTGGAAGCACTGAGAAAAGAACTTTTTGGTCTTGATGTATATAGGCATGAAACAACTTTCAAACTGCTCATAATCATGTGGGAAGTTAACCAAAGGTGTTTCCATTAGGTTTGCAGTAAGTACTTTGGTTTAAAATTGAAATGCATACTCTTTGTATTGTCAAAGCATTGTATGCACTGAGATAACAACTTTGTTGTCTTGATGTACAGAGGCATGAAACAACATGCAGACATTTCAGAATCATGTGGGAAGTTAACCTAAGGTGTTTCCATTAGGTTTGCAGTAAGTACTTTGGTGTAAAATTGAAATGTATACTCTTTGTATTGTCAAAGCATTGTATGCACTGAGATAACAACTTTTTTGTCTTGATGTCTAGAGGCATGAAACAACTTTCAGTCATCTCAGATTCATGTGGGAAGTTAACCTAAGGTGTTTCCATTAGGTTTGCACTAAGTACTTTGGTGTAAAATTGAAATGTATACTATTTGTATTGCAAAGCTTTGGAAGCACTGAGAAAAGAACTTTTTTGTCTTGATGTATATAGGCATGAAACAACTTTCAAACTGCTCATAATCATGTGGGAAGTTAACCAAAGGTGTTTCCATTAGGTTTGCACTAAGTACTTTGGTGTAAAATTCAAATGTATAATACTTTTAATGTCAAAGCACTCTATTCTCTGAGAAATCAACTTTTTTGTCTTTATGTACAGGGGCATGAAACAACTTGCAGACATTTCAGAATCATGTGGGAAGTTAACCTTAGGTGTTTCCATTAGGTTTGCAGTAAGTACTTTGGTGTAAAATTGAAATGTATACTCTTTGTATTGTCAAAGCATTGTATGCACTGAGATAACAACTTTTTTGTCTTGATGTCTAGAGGCATGAAACAACTTTCAGTCATCTCAGAATCATGTGGGAAGTTAACCTAAGGTGTTTCCATTAGGTTTGCACTAAGTACTTTGGTGTAAAATTGAAGTGTATACTATTTGTATTGACAAAGCATTGTATGCACTGAGATAACAACTTTGTTGTCTTGATGTATAGAGGTATGAAAAAACTTTCAAACTGCTCATAATCATGAGGGAAGCTAACCAAAGGTGTTTCCATTAGGTTTGCAGTCAGGACTTTTCAGTACAATTTACGTGTATACTACTGTTACGTCAAAGCATTGTATGCACTGAGATAACAACTTTTTTGTCTCAATGTCTAAAGGCATGAAACAACTTTCAGTCACCTCAGAATCATGTGGGAAGTTAACCTAAGGTGTTTCCATTAGTTTTGCAGTAAGTTCTTTGGTGTAAAATTGAAATGAATACTATTTGTATTGTCAAAGCATTGGAAGCACTGAGAAAAGAACTTTTTTGTCTTGATGAGCAGAGGCATGAAACTGCTTTCAAACTACTCATAATCATGTGGGAAGTTGAACTAGGGTGTTTCCATTAGGTTTGCACTAAGTACTTTGGTGTAAAATTCAAATCTATAATACTTTTAATGTCAAAGCACTCTAATCTCTGAGAAATCAACTTTTTTGTCTTTATGTACAGAGGCATGAAACAACTTGCAGACATTTCAGAATCATGTGGGAAGATAACCTAAGGTGTTTCCATTAGGTTTGCAGTAAGTACTTTGGTGTTAAAATTGAAATGTATACTCTTTGTATTGTCAAAGCATTGTATGCACTGAGATAACAACTTTTTTGTCTCAATGTCTAAAGGCATGAAACAACTTTCAGTCACCTCAGAATCATGTGGGAAGTTAACCTAAGGTGTTTCCATTAGTTTTGCATTAAGTTCTTTGGTGTAAAATTGAAATGAATACTATTTGTATTGTCAAAGCATTGGAAGCACTGAGAAAAGAACTTTTTTGTCTTGATGAGCAGAGGCATGAAACTGCTTTCAAACTACTCATAATCATGTGGGAAGTTGAACTAGGGTGTTTCCATTAGGTTTGCACTAAGTACTTTGGTGTAAAATTCAAATCCATAATACTTTTAATGTCAAAGCACTCTATTCTCAGAGAAATCAACTTTTTTGTCTTAATGCACAGAGGCATGAAACAACTTGCAGACATTTCAGAATCATGTGGGAAGTTAACCTAAGGTGTTTCCATTAGGTTTGCACTAAGTACTTTGGTGTAAAATTGAAGTGTATACTATTTGTATTGTCAAAGCATTGTATGCACTGAGATAACAACTTTGTTGTCTTGATGTATAGAGGCATGAAACACCTTTCAACCTGCTCATAATCATGTTGGAAGGTAACCTGAGGTGTTTGCATTAGGTTTGCAGTCAGGACTTTTCAGGACATTTGAAGTGTATACTACTGTTACATCAAAACATTGTATGCACTGAAATAACAACTTTTTTGTCTTGATGTCTAGAGGCATGAAACAACTTTCAGTCATCTCAGAATCATGTGGGAAGTTAACCTAAGGTGTTTCCTTTAGGTTTGCACTAAGTACTTTGGTGTAAAATTGAAATGCATACTATTTGTATTGTCAAAGCTTTGGAAGCACTGAGAAAAGAACTTTTTTGTCTTGACGAGCAGAGGCATGAAACTACTTTCAAACTACTCATAATCATGTGGGAAGTTGAACTAAGGTGTTTCGTTTAGGTTTGCACTGAGTACTTTGGTGTAAAATTCAAATGTATAATACTTTTAATGTCAAAGCACTCTATTCTCTGAGAAATCAACTTTTTTGTCTTTATGTACAGAGGCATGAAACAACTTGCAGACATTCCAGAATCATGAGGGAAGTTAACCTAAGGTGTTTCCATTAGGTTTGCAGTAAGCACTTTGGTGTAAAATTGAAATGTATACTCTTTGTATTTTCAAAGCGTTGTATGCACTGAGATAACAACTTTTTTGTCTTGATGTCTAGAGGCATGAAACAACTTTCAGTCATCTCAGAATCATGTGGGAAGTTAACCTAACGTGTTTCCATTAGGTTTGCACTAAGTACTTTGGTGTAAAATTCAAATCTATAATACTTTTAATGTCAAAGCACTCTAATCTCAGAGAAATCAACTTTTTTGTCTTTATGTACAGAGGCATGAAACAACTTGCAGACATTTCAGAATCATGTGGGAAGTTAACCTAAGGTGTTTCCATTAGGTTTGCAGTAAGTACTTTGGTGTAAAATTGAAATGTATACTCTTTGTATTGTCAAAGCATTGTATGCACTGAGAGAACAACTTTTTTGTCCTGATGTCTAGAGGCATGAAACAACTTTCAGTCATCTCAGAATCATGTGGGAAGATAACCAAAGGTGTTTCCATTAGGTTTGCAGTAAGTACTTTGGTTTAAAATTGAAATGCATACTCTTTGTATTGTCAAAGCATTGTATGCACTGAGATAACAACTTTGTTGTCTTGATGTATAGACGCATGAAACAACTTTCAGTCATCTCAGAATCATGTGGGAAGATAACCTAAGGTGTTTCCATTAGGTTTGCAGTAAGTACTTTGGTGTTAAAATTGAAAAGTATACTCTTTGTATTGTCAAAGCATTGTATGCACTGAGATAACAACTTTTTTGTCTCAATGTCTAAAGGCATGAAACAACTTTCAGTCACCTCAGAATCATGTGGGAAGTTAACCTAAGGTGTTTCCATTAGTTTTGCAGTAAGTTCTTTGGTGTAAAATTGAAATGAATACTATTTGTATTGTCAAAGCATTGGAAGCACTGAGAAAAGAACTTTTTTGTCTTGATGAGCAGAGGCATGAAACTGCTTTCAAACTACTCATAATCATGTGGGAAGTTGAACTAGGGTGTTTTCATTAGGTTTGGACTACGTACTTTGGTGTAAAATTCAAATCTATAATACTTTTAATGTCAAAGCACTCTATTCTCAGAGAAATCAACTTTTTTGTCTTAATGCACAGAGGCATGAAACAACTTGCAGACATTTCAGAATCATGTGGGAAGTTAACCTAAGGTGTTTCCATTAGGTTTGCAGTCAGTACTTTGGTGTAAAATTGAAATGTATACTATTTGTATTGCAAAGCTTTGGAAGCACTGAGAAAAGAACTTTTTGGTCTTGATGTATATAGGCATGAAACAACTTTCAAACTGCTCATAATCATGTGGGAAGTTAACCAAAGGTGTTTCCATTAGGTTTGCAGTAAGTACTTTGGTTTAAAATTGAAATGCATACTCTTTGTATTGTCAAAGCATTGTATGCACTGAGATAACAACTTTTTTGTCTTGATGTACAGAGGCATGAAACAACTTGCAGACATTTCAGAATCATGTGGGAAGTTAACCTAAGGTGTTTCCATTAGGTTTGCAGTAAGTACTTTGGTGTAAAATTGAAATGTATACTCTTTGTATTGTCAAAGCATTGTATGCACTGAGATAACAACTTTTTTGTCTTGATGTCTAGAGGCATGAAACAACTTTCAGTCATCTCAGATTCATGTGGGAAGTTAACCTAAGGTGTTTCCATTAGGTTTGCACTAAGTACTTTGGTGTAAAATTGAAATGTATACTATTTGTATTGCAAAGCTTTGGAAGCACTGAGAAAAGAACTTTTTTGTCTTGATGTATATAGGCATGAAACAACTTTCAAACTGCTCATAATCATGTGGGAAGTTAACCAAAGGTGTTTCCATTAGGTTTGCACTAAGTACTTTGGTGTAAAATTCAAATGTATAATACTTTTAATGTCAAAGCACTCTATTCTCTGAGAAATCAACTTTTTTGTCTTTATGTACAGGGGCATGAAACAACTTGCAGACATTTCAGAATCATGTGGGAAGTTAACCTTAGGTGTTTCCATTAGGTTTGCAGTAAGTACTTTGGTGTAAAATTGAAATGTATACTCTTTGTATTGTCAAAGCATTGTATGCACTGAGATAACAACTTTTTTGTCTTGATGTCTAGAGGCATGAAACAACTTTCAGTCATCTCAGAATCCTGTGGGAAGTTAACCTAAGGTGTTTCCATTAGGTTTGCACTAAGTACTTTGGTGTAAAATTGAAGTGTATACTATTTGTACTGACAAAGCATTGTATGCACTGAGATAACAACTTTGTTGTCTTGATGTATAGAGGTATGAAAAAACTTTCAAACTGCTCATAATCATGAGGGAAGCTAACCAAAGGTGTTTCCATTAGGTTTGCAGTCAGGACTTTTCAGTACAATTTACGTGTATACTACTGTTACGTCAAAGCATTGTATGCACTGAGATAACAACTTTTTTGTCTCAATGTCTAAAGGCATGAAACAACTTTCAGTCACCTCAGAATCATGTGGGAAGTTAACCTAAGGTGTTTCCATTAGTTTTGCAGTAAGTTCTTTGGTGTAAAATTGAAATGAATACTATTTGTATTGTCAAAGCATTGGAAGCACTGAGAAAAGAACTTTTTTGTCTTGATGAGCAGAGGCATGAAACTGCTTTCAAACTACTCATAATCATGTGGGAAGTTGAACTAGGGTGTTTCCATTAGGTTTGCACTAAGTACTTTGGTGTAAAATTCAAATCTATAATACTTTTAATGTCAAAGCACTCTAATCTCTGAGAAATCAACTTTTTTGTCTTTATGTACAGAGGCATGAAACAACTTGCAGACATTTCAGAATCATGTGGGAAGATAACCTAAGGTGTTTCCATTAGGTTTGCAGTAAGTACTTTGGTGTTAAAATTGAAATGTATACTCTTTGTATTGTCAAAGCATTGTATGCACTGAGATAACAACTTTTTTGTCTCAATGTCTAAAGGCATGAAACAACTTTCAGTCACCTCAGAATCATGTGGGAAGTTAACCTAAGTTGTTTCCATTAGTTTTGCAGTAAGTACTTTGGTGTAAAATTGAAGTGTATACTATTTGTATTGTCAAAGCATTGTATGCACTGAGATAACAACTTTGTTGTCTTGATGTATAGAGGCATGAAACACCTTTCAACCTGCTCATAATCATGTTGGAAGGTAACCTGAGGTGTTTGCATTAGGTTTGCAGTCAGGACTTTTCAGGACATTTGAAGTGTATACTACTGTTACATCAAAACATTGTATGCACTGAAATAACAACTTTTTTGTCTTGATGTCTAGAGGCATGAAACAACTTTCAGTCATCTCAGAATCATGTGGGAAGTTAACCTAAGGTGTTTCCTTTAGGTTTGCACTAAGTACTTTGGTGTAAAATTGAAGTGTACACTATTTGTACTGACAAAGCATTGTATGCACTGAGATAACAACTTTGTTGTCTTGATGTATAGAGGCATGAAAAAACTTTCAAACTGCTCATAATCATGAGGGAAGTTAACCAAAGGTGTTTCCATTAGGTTTGCACTAAGTACTTTGGTGTAAAATTCAAATCTATAATACTTTTAATGTCAAAGCACTCTAATCTCAGAGAAATCAACTTTTTTGTCTTTATGTACAGAGGCATGAAACAACTTGCAGACATTTCAGAATCATGTGGGAAGTTAACCTAAGGTGTTTCCATTAGGTTTGCAGTAAGTACTTTGGTGTAAAATTGAAATGTATACTCTTTGTATTGTCAAAGCATTGTATGCACTGAGATAACAACTTTTTTGTCTTGATGTCTAGAGGCATGAAACAACTTTCAGTCATCTCAGATTCATGTGGGAAGTTAACCTAAGGTGTTTCCATTAGGTTTGCACTAAGTACTTTGGTGTAAAATTGAAATGTATACTATTTGTATTGCAAAGCTTTGGAAGCACTGAGAAAAGAACTTTTTTGTCTTGATGTATATAGGCATGAAACAACTTTCAAACTGCTCATAATCATGTGGGAAGTTAACCAAAGGTGTTTCCATTAGGTTTGCACTAAGTACTTTGGTGTAAAATTCAAATGTATAATACTTTTAATGTCAAAGCACTCTATTCTCTGAGAAATCAACTTTTTTGTCTTTATGTACAGAGGCATGAAACAACTTGCAGACATTTCAGAATCATGTGGGAAGTTAACCTTAGGTGTTTCCATTAGGTTTGCAGTAAGTACTTTGGTGTAAAATTGAAATGTATACTCTTTGTATTGTCAAAGCATTGTATGCACTGAGATAACAACTTTTTTGTCTTGATGTCTAGAGGCATGAAACAACTTTCAGTCATCTCAGAATCATGTGGGAAGTTAACCTAAGGTGTTTCCATTAGGTTTGCACTAAGTACTTTGGTGTAAAATTGAAGTGTATACTATTTGTACTGACAAAGCATTGTATGCACTGAGATAACAACTTTGTTGTCTTGATGTATAGAGGTATGAAAAAACTTTCAAACTGCTCATAATCATGAGGGAAGCTAACCAAAGGTGTTTCCATTAGGTTTGCAGTCAGGACTTTTCAGTACAATTTACGTGTATACTACTGTTACGTCAAAGCATTGTATGCACTGAGATAACAACTTTTTTGTCTCAATGTCTAAAGGCATGAAACAACTTTCAGTCACCTCAGAATCATGTGGGAAGTTAACCTAAGGTGTTTCCATTAGTTTTGCAGTAAGTTCTTTGGTGTAAAATTGAAATGAATACTATTTGTATTGTCAAAGCATTGGAAGCACTGAGAAAAGAACTTTTTTGTCTTGATGAGCAGAGGCATGAAACTGCTTTCAAACTACTCATAATCATGTGGGAAGTTGAACTAGGGTGTTTCCATTAGGTTTGCACTAAGTACTTTGGTGTAAAATTCAAATCTATAATACTTTTAATGTCAAAGCACTCTAATCTCTGAGAAATCAACTTTTTTGTCTTTATGTACAGAGGCATGAAACAACTTGCAGACATTTCAGAATCATGTGGGAAGATAACCTAAGGTGTTTCCATTAGGTTTGCAGTAAGTACTTTGGTGTTAAAATTGAAATGTATACTCTTTGTATTGTCAAAGCATTGTATGCACTGAGATAACAACTTTTTTGTCTCAATGTCTAAAGGCATGAAACAACTTTCAGTCACCTCAGAATCATGTGGGAAGTTAACCTAAGGTGTTTCCATTAGTTTTGCATTAAGTTCTTTGGTGTAAAATTGAAATGAATACTATTTGTATTGTCAAAGCATTGGAAGCACTGAGAAAAGAACTTTTTTGTCTTGATGAGCAGAGGCATGAAACTGCTTTCAAACTACTCATAATCATGTGGGAAGTTGAACTAGGGTGTTTCCATTAGGTTTGCACTAAGTACTTTGGTGTAAAATTCAAATCCATAATACTTTTAATGTCAAAGCACTCTATTCTCAGAGAAATCAACTTTTTTGTCTTAATGCACAGAGGCATGAAACAACTTGCAGACATTTCAGAATCATGTGGGAAGTTAACCTAAGGTGTTTCCATTAGGTTTGCACTAAGTACTTTGGTGTAAAATTGAAGTGTATACTATTTGTATTGTCAAAGCATTGTATGCACTGAGATAACAACTTTGTTGTCTTGATGTATAGAGGCATGAAACACCTTTCAACCTGCTCATAATCATGTTGGAAGGTAACCTGAGGTGTTTGCATTAGGTTTGCAGTCAGGACTTTTCAGGACATTTGAAGTGTATACTACTGTTACATCAAAACATTGTATGCACTGAAATAACAACTTTTTTGTCTTGATGTCTAGAGGCATGAAACAACTTTCAGTCATCTCAGAATCATGTGGGAAGTTAACCTAAGGTGTTTCCTTTAGGTTTGCACTAAGTACTTTGGTGTAAAATTGAAATGCATACTATTTGTATTGTCAAAGCTTTGGAAGCACTGAGAAAAGAACTTTTTTGTCTTGACGAGCAGAGGCATGAAACTACTTTCAAACTACTCATAATCATGTGGGAAGTTGAACTAAGGTGTTTCGTTTAGGTTTGCACTGAGTACTTTGGTGTAAAATTCAAATGTATAATACTTTTAATGTCAAAGCACTCTATTCTCTGAGAAATCAACTTTTTTGTCTTTATGTACAGAGGCATGAAACAACTTGCAGACATTCCAGAATCATGAGGGAAGTTAACCTAAGGTGTTTCCATTAGGTTTGCAGTAAGCACTTTGGTGTAAAATTGAAATGTATACTCTTTGTATTTTCAAAGCGTTGTATGCACTGAGATAACAACTTTTTTGTCTTGATGTCTAGAGGCATGAAACAACTTTCAGTCATCTCAGAATCATGTGGGAAGTTAACCTAACGTGTTTCCATTAGGTTTGCACTAAGTACTTTGGTGTAAAATTCAAATCTATAATACTTTTAATGTCAAAGCACTCTAATCTCTGAGAAATCAACTTTTTTGTCTTTATGTACAGAGGCATGAAACAACTTGCAGACATTTCAGAATCATGTGGGAAGTTAACCTAAGGTGTTTCCATTAGGTTTGCAGTAAGTACTTTGGTGTAAAATTGAAATGTATACTCTTTGTATTGTCAAAGCATTGTATGCACTGAGAGAACAACTTTTTTGTCCTGATGTCTAGAGGCATGAAACAACTTTCAGTCATCTCAGAATCATGTGGGAAGATAACCAAAGGTGTTTCCATTAGGTTTGCAGTAAGTACTTTGGTTTAAAATTGAAATGCATACTCTTTGTATTGTCAAAGCATTGTATGCACTGAGATAACAACTTTGTTGTCTTGATGTATAGACGCATGAAACAACTTTCAGTCATCTCAGAATCATGTGGGAAGATAACCTAAGGTGTTTCCATTAGGTTTGCAGTAAGTACTTTGGTGTTAAAATTGAAAAGTATACTCTTTGTATTGTCAAAGCATTGTATGCACTGAGATAACAACTTTTTTGTCTCAATGTCTAAAGGCATGAAACAACTTTCAGTCACCTCAGAATCATGTGGGAAGTTAACCTAAGGTGTTTCCATTAGTTTTGCAGTAAGTTCTTTGGTGTAAAATTGAAATGAATACTATTTGTATTGTCAAAGCATTGGAAGCACTGAGAAAAGAACTTTTTTGTCTTGATGAGCAGAGGCATGAAACTGCTTTCAAACTACTCATAATCATGTGGGAAGTTGAACTAGGGTGTTTTCATTAGGTTTGGACTACGTACTTTGGTGTAAAATTCAAATCTATAATACTTTTAATGTCAAAGCACTCTATTCTCAGAGAAATCAACTTTTTTGTCTTAATGCACAGAGGCATGAAACAACTTGCAGACATTTCAGAATCATGTGGGAAGTTAACCTAAGGTGTTTCCATTAGGTTTGCAGTCAGTACTTTGGTGTAAAATTGAAATGTATACTATTTGTATTGCAAAGCTTTGGAAGCACTGAGAAAAGAACTTTTTGGTCTTGATGTATATAGGCATGAAACAACTTTCAAACTGCTCATAATCATGTGGGAAGTTAACCAAAGGTGTTTCCATTAGGTTTGCAGTAAGTACTTTGGTTTAAAATTGAAATGCATACTCTTTGTATTGTCAAAGCATTGTATGCACTGAGATAACAACTTTTTTGTCTTGATGTACAGAGGCATGAAACAACTTGCAGACATTTCAGAATCATGTGGGAAGTTAACCTAAGGTGTTTCCATTAGGTTTGCAGTAAGTACTTTGGTGTAAAATTGAAATGTATACTCTTTGTATTGTCAAAGCATTGTATGCACTGAGATAACAACTTTTTTGTCTTGATGTCTAGAGGCATGAAACAACTTTCAGTCATCTCAGATTCATGTGGGAAGTTAACCTAAGGTGTTTCCATTAGGTTTGCACTAAGTACTTTGGTGTAAAATTGAAATGTATACTATTTGTATTGCAAAGCTTTGGAAGCACTGAGAAAAGAACTTTTTTGTCTTGATGTATATAGGCATGAAACAACTTTCAAACTGCTCATAATCATGTGGGAAGTTAACCAAAGGTGTTTCCATTAGGTTTGCACTAAGTACTTTGGTGTAAAATTCAAATGTATAATACTTTTAATGTCAAAGCACTCTATTCTCTGAGAAATCAACTTTTTTGTCTTTATGTACAGGGGCATGAAACAACTTGCAGACATTTCAGAATCATGTGGGAAGTTAACCTTAGGTGTTTCCATTAGGTTTGCAGTAAGTACTTTGGTGTAAAATTGAAATGTATACTCTTTGTATTGTCAAAGCATTGTATGCACTGAGATAACAACTTTTTTGTCTTGATGTCTAGAGGCATGAAACAACTTTCAGTCATCTCAGAATCCTGTGGGAAGTTAACCTAAGGTGTTTCCATTAGGTTTGCACTAAGTACTTTGGTGTAAAATTGAAGTGTATACTATTTGTACTGACAAAGCATTGTATGCACTGAGATAACAACTTTGTTGTCTTGATGTATAGAGGTATGAAAAAACTTTCAAACTGCTCATAATCATGAGGGAAGCTAACCAAAGGTGTTTCCATTAGGTTTGCAGTCAGGACTTTTCAGTACAATTTACGTGTATACTACTGTTACGTCAAAGCATTGTATGCACTGAGATAACAACTTTTTTGTCTCAATGTCTAAAGGCATGAAACAACTTTCAGTCACCTCAGAATCATGTGGGAAGTTAACCTAAGGTGTTTCCATTAGTTTTGCAGTAAGTTCTTTGGTGTAAAATTGAAATGAATACTATTTGTATTGTCAAAGCATTGGAAGCACTGAGAAAAGAACTTTTTTGTCTTGATGAGCAGAGGCATGAAACTGCTTTCAAACTACTCATAATCATGTGGGAAGTTGAACTAGGGTGTTTCCATTAGGTTTGCACTAAGTACTTTGGTGTAAAATTCAAATCTATAATACTTTTAATGTCAAAGCACTCTAATCTCTGAGAAATCAACTTTTTTGTCTTTATGTACAGAGGCATGAAACAACTTGCAGACATTTCAGAATCATGTGGGAAGATAACCTAAGGTGTTTCCATTAGGTTTGCAGTAAGTACTTTGGTGTTAAAATTGAAATGTATACTCTTTGTATTGTCAAAGCATTGTATGCACTGAGATAACAACTTTTTTGTCTCAATGTCTAAAGGCATGAAACAACTTTCAGTCACCTCAGAATCATGTGGGAAGTTAACCTAAGTTGTTTCCATTAGTTTTGCAGTAAGTACTTTGGTGTAAAATTGAAGTGTATACTATTTGTATTGTCAAAGCATTGTATGCACTGAGATAACAACTTTGTTGTCTTGATGTATAGAGGCATGAAACACCTTTCAACCTGCTCATAATCATGTTGGAAGGTAACCTGAGGTGTTTGCATTAGGTTTGCAGTCAGGACTTTTCAGGACATTTGAAGCGTATACTACTGTTACATCAAAACATTGTATGCACTGAAATAACAACTTTTTTGTCTTGATGTCTAGAGGCATGAAACAACTTTCAGTCATCTCAGAATCATGTGGGAAGTTAACCTAAGGTGTTTCCTTTAGGTTTGCACTAAGTACTTTGGTGTAAAATTGAAGTGTACACTATTTGTACTGACAAAGCATTGTATGCACTGAGATAACAACTTTGTTGTCTTGATGTATAGAGGCATGAAAAAACTTTCAAACTGCTCATAATCATGAGGGAAGTTAACCAAAGGTGTTTCCATTAGGTTTGCACTAAGTACTTTGGTGTAAAATTCAAATCTATAATACTTTTAATGTCAAAGCACTCTAATCTCTGAGAAATCAACTTTTTTGTCTTTATGTACAGAGGCATGAAACAACTTGCAGACATTTCAGAATCATGTGGGAAGTTAACCTAAGGTGTTTCCATTAGGTTTGCAGTAAGTACTTTGGTGTAAAATTGAAATGTATACTCTTTGTATTGTCAAAGCATTGTATGCACTGAGAGAACAACTTTTTTGTCCTGATGTCTAGAGGCATGAAACAACTTTCAGTCATCTCAGAATCATGTGGGAAGATAACCAAAGGTGTTTCCATTAGGTTTGCAGTAAGTACTTTGGTTTAAAATTGAAATGCATACTCTTTGTATTGTCAAAGCATTGTATGCACTGAGATAACAACTTTGTTGTCTTGATGTATAGACGCATGAAACAACTTTCAGTCATCTCAGAATCATGTGGGAAGATAACCTAAGGTGTTTCCATTAGGTTTGCAGTAAGTACTTTGGTGTTAAAATTGAAAAGTATACTCTTTGTATTGTCAAAGCATTGTATGCACTGAGATAACAACTTTTTTGTCTCAATGTCTAAAGGCATGAAACAACTTTCAGTCACCTCAGAATCATGTGGGAAGTTAACCTAAGGTGTTTCCATTAGTTTTGCAGTAAGTTCTTTGGTGTAAAATTGAAATGAATACTATTTGTATTGTCAAAGCATTGGAAGCACTGAGAAAAGAACTTTTTTGTCTTGATGAGCAGAGGCATGAAACTGCTTTCAAACTACTCATAATCATGTGGGAAGTTGAACTAGGGTGTTTTCATTAGGTTTGGACTACGTACTTTGGTGTAAAATTCAAATCTATAATACTTTTAATGTCAAAGCACTCTATTCTCAGAGAAATCAACTTTTTTGTCTTAATGCACAGAGGCATGAAACAACTTGCAGACATTTCAGAATCATGTGGGAAGTTAACCTAAGGTGTTTCCATTAGGTTTGCACTAAGTACTTTGGTGTAAAATTGAAGTGTATACTATTTGTATTGTCAAAGCATTGTATGCACTGAGATAACAACTTTGTTGTCTTGATGTATAGAGGCATGAAACACCTTTCAACCTGCTCATAATCATGTTGGAAGGTAACCTGAGGTGTTTGCATTAGGTTTGCAGTCAGGACTTTTCAGGACATTTGAAGTGTATACTACTGTTACATCAAAACATTGTATGCACTGAAATAACAACTTTTTTGTCTTGATGTCTAGAGGCATGAAACAACTTTCAGTCATCTCAGAATCATGTGGGAAGTTAACCTAAGGTGTTTCCTTTAGGTTTGCACTAAGTACTTTGGTGTAAAATTGAAATGCATACTATTTGTATTGTCAAAGCTTTGGAAGCACTGAGAAAAGAACTTTTTTGTCTTGACGAGCAGAGGCATGAAACTACTTTCAAACTACTCATAATCATGTGGGAAGTTGAACTAAGGTGTTTCGTTTAGGTTTGCACTGAGTACTTTGGTGTAAAATTCAAATGTATAATACTTTTAATGTCAAAGCACTCTATTCTCTGAGAAATCAACTTTTTTGTCTTTATGTACAGAGGCATGAAACAACTTTCAGTCATCTCAGAATCATGTGGGAAGATAACCTAAGGTGTTTCCATTAGGTTTGCAGTAAGTACTTTGGTGTTAAAATTGAAAAGTATACTCTTTGTATTGTCAAAGCATTGTATGCACTGAGATAACAACTTTTTTGTCTCAATGTCTAAAGGCATGAAACAACTTTCAGTCACCTCAGAATCATGTGGGAAGTTAACCTAAGGTGTTTCCATTAGTTTTGCAGTAAGTTCTTTGGTGTAAAATTGAAATGAATACTATTTGTATTGTCAAAGCATTGGAAGCACTGAGAAAAGAACTTTTTTGTCTTGATGAGCAGAGGCATGAAACTGCTTTCAAACTACTCATAATCATGTGGGAAGTTGAACTAGGGTGTTTTCATTAGGTTTGGACTACGTACTTTGGTGTAAAATTCAAATCTATAATACTTTTAATGTCAAAGCACTCTATTCTCAGAGAAATCAACTTTTTTGTCTTAATGCACAGAGGCATGAAACAACTTGCAGACATTTCAGAATCATGTGGGAAGTTAACCTAAGGTGTTTCCATTAGGTTTGCACTAAGTACTTTGGTGTAAAATTGAAGTGTATACTATTTGTATTGTCAAAGCATTGTATGCACTGAGATAACAACTTTGTTGTCTTGATGTATAGAGGCATGAAACACCTTTCAACCTGCTCATAATCATGTTGGAAGGTAACCTGAGGTGTTTGCATTAGGTTTGCAGTCAGGACTTTTCAGGACATTTGAAGTGTATACTACTGTTACATCAAAACATTGTATGCACTGAAATAAC